>NC_081408.1:764880829-765073329 GCF_030272615.1 Cryptomeria japonica
GAGAGAGAGAGAGAGAGAGAGAGAGACCTTGTATGCGTTTGAGAGGGAGAGATGATACACTTACATGTGTATATATGTTTAATATATTATATGTATATAAACATATTATATATACAATGTCATATTATAGACATATTATATATTATATATATTATATGAATATACACATATTATATATTACATATATTATATGAATATACACATATTATACATAGTTTATAGTAAAGATAGTGTGTAAGCACTGTTTAATGGGAAACACATGCGTACGCGCTTCTTACACTATAAATACCTCGTATGCGCCTTTTAAACCATACGTACCCCGTACACTCTTTTGACTTTTTAGGCTTGGAAATAGGCCTGGATGACAAAGCTACAGATTGGAAGTTCGATTTCCCTCCATTTCTCTCATTTTTGACATGTTTTATTTTATCAACTTGGTTTATCGACTTTGTTATCATCAGGTTTACACTTCATAAAGTGGATATTTCTAAAATTTCCACCATATTTTCACCTATCTTCTGAGCTTTCTAACCATATAATTTTTTTTTCAATTTGAACAACAATAACATATTATTATTGAATTTCTTTTACTAGTGTTTCCATAGTTCTCACAAACATAGGTGCACCATTATTTGAATAACTTTTGATATACATATCCAAATTTAAAAACTTTATATATTATTGTAGTGCACTTGATTCTTTACAATTTAAAAAAAAAATTCTATTTTCGATTTGTTTAGTGCAACTATGCTTCGCGCGACGAACAGGTACCGAATTTTTAGGATGTGCTCGATTGGAAAAATTATAAAAAAAAAAACACTCAACAAAAAATTACAAAAAAATACACATTTTCTAGTTCTCACTCTTAACTATCTTTTTGCCAAAGGATTTGTCAAAATGCTAAATCTAACTATGACTTTTTTGATGTGCACGTCAAACACTATGTTATGTTTTTCAGAAAAAAAACAGGGTCAGTTTTTCGTGCACGAAGGATTTGACCCCCTTAATCTTATCCAATTTTGAAAAAGTTTAGTAGTTTGGAAACTAGATTCAAAGTAATACAATATTTGTTGTTTTATTATCTTCATATCTTGAGTGGATGAGTTTCAAATTTTGCCTCTAAGTTCAGGTTCACCTGATTTCAGAAAAAAAGTGTCCACTTATACCCCCCTTTTTGACCACCATCTTTGTGCACTTACCCTAAAGTGGCATTCACTGTTCATCACAAAATGTTGCTTATTATCCTAGTGCTTATATCTATCATATAGCGCTCTATCCTAGTGACACTCACTATTCATCACAAAGTGTTGTTGTTTATCATAGTGGCACTCCCTATTCATCACAAAGTACTACGTGTTTTAGCACTCTCTGTTCATCACAAAGTGTTGCTCATATTTGCACTCCCTATTCATCACAAAGTGCTGCTCATATTAGTACTCTCTATTCATCACAAAATACTATGTCTTGGTACTCCTTGTTCATCACAAAGTGTCTCGATCTATCGTATCCTAGGGCCTCTGCTTGAGTGTATCCTCTTGAGTAGTTTCCTAATTGGCAACGTATGTTCTATAATAGAATTGTCAGTCCTAGCCCTATCTGCTATCCTAGTCTTCCCTAGAGGACTTGCTTGAGTGTATCGTCTTTAGCAGCTATCCAATTGACAACGTATGTTTATCACAGAACTGTCGATTCGACCTAGAAGATATAAACACACATTTATGATGCAAACGCGCTTACATACTTGCACATACGCGTTTTCTCTGCATAGACGTGCTTGACATACATAGGCTTGCCCTCTGCTCTGCACAATTGTGCCCATATAGCATAAACGCGCTTGTACAACATAGACGCGCTCGCATCTGGCACAAACGCCTTTGCATTCATAGATGCGCATTCATGACACAGACGCGCCTTAATGCTTTTCCTCCCGCTTGACATTTTTTCTAGACCTACCTAGAGCGCATTTATTGAACCACCTAACATGCATTAATGACAACAATTATTGCGACAAATTATAAGGAGGTTTTACAGTACTCATCAAACTCTCCTGCATCTATTGGCCTCTAAAATCAGCGAACGCGATCGAATCTATGCACCAAAGCCATCACTACTGACTGCTGACTGCTCTCTGCTCTCTCTGCACTCTGATCTCTTAGATGTGTGGATGACAATGATGATGTTTTCCCCTCGTAGTCTATCTTATAGACTTCCCTAGCCCTAGCCCTAGCCCTAGTCTCCCGTGTCTCTGGCACTCTATCCGGTCAGTCCATTCTAGCCTTTCTTTCTTATCAAGAGATTGTCTGCGACCTTTTCAGACATTTTCATCCAATCTCTCGAGGGGGCATATCATTCCCATCTTGGGGGAACTTTGTATCTGTTCATCTTATCTTCTTTGAAACAACGTGACAAGCTGCATTGTCTCAAAGAGGGGCAAAATGTAGACACCTAAAATTGTCATGTCTAATTAAATAAATATCTTTATTTATTTAATTACTTTAGCCTAATTCTTCTATTAATTAAATAAATCTTTATTTATTTAATTAATTCATTTATCCTCTTCTAGCCTTATTTCTCATTTAAATAAATACTTTTATTTATTTAAATTGTCTTTTTCTAAATTAAATAAATGAGGCGTTTCAATGAAGAGACCACTACCCAACCACCATCATGCCAACTACCCTACCAAGAAAATGAACATCAATTTTATCTTGAATTGAATTTTTGTTTACGGACAATATCTCTATTAAAGAATAGAGATATGGTTTGTCAAGATTTTTTCTGCATTTCAATGACAGTTCAACTAGTATAATTATATATTTTTTTAAATATACATAAAATAATGCCCAAAGATATCACATAATTGTCTTGCATGTTTATTAGTTGCACATTAGTTGTCAAGAAGGACATGTAACTGAATAATATTGCACTCTTTCACTCTCATTAAAGATGTAACAGTTTCATATACTTAGATACAAGTGGCAATGAAACATGCATGCATTTCCCTGACATCTACATGTCAAATTTATTCAAAATCAATTTTTTGTTTATGGATATTTGCATGTCATTGTAGGTGTCTCTCGGCATAATTAAATATGCAGATTTTACTAGCTTTTTTGAGATTTTATTTGTTTTAGGTTATTTCAAATGATTTTAAACTAGTTTATATATTTTTATTTTAATAATAAAAATAAAATTGGCCAAGAGATATCTTTTTGAAGTGCCTATTCAACTTTTAAATATAACGTATCTCATATTATGATATTTGATCCAATGAACGATATGTCTTAAAATTTAAATTAAAGGATTTTTTAATTTGATATAATAGCTCAACCCCTTTTAATGGTCACTTTAAAACCTCGACAAATGTTAGCAAACAATAGGAAATCATTAAAATGTCTTAAGATATATAGATATATTCCTTTTACTAATTCAATTACAATGTTCCTATAATGAGTGCTCCTAGGAATTGAGTTTTTAACAAATTATTTTAGGATTTGAATTAATGTCTAAATGAATGTATTTAAATACCGCTTAGTAGAAATAATCATGCACAAGAGTACCAAGTCAGCTCATTGTGGAAATGAAATGGGCACAATTGACAAAATTTCAATTTATTTTTTTGAATGGACATAGCACCCCACAATTAAAGCAAAGCAAAGAATACAACCTAGATACAATAAAGACTGATATAATAAGATACAATTAACCATATAAAATAAGTGTGACTAAATATGAATATTATTTTTATGTTTAGAGATTAGGGATAGAATTCAAAACTGAAATTGCTTTCTTATTATATTTTCTCTCTAAAAAAGATTTTTTTCTATTGATTGTTAAGATATGTTTCTAAAAGTCAACTTTTATTGTTGATTTATTTAGTTATATTACATCTTAAGTTAGTTTCTAAAAACCAAACTTTCAAATTTTAAAACAAATGTTTCTATTATAAAATCTTCAAAAATTAAAGTTTCTTTTTATTATTATTACTAAATTTTGTCTTTAAAAAAGGCTTTTTTAATTGTGAAGATATGTTTCTATTATTAATTAAAAATATTAACTTCAAAACTTAGTATTATTTATTGACTTTTTTACTTTCTTTATATATTTCATTTAAATTTTTAAAATCACACTTTCTAATTTTTAAACAAAATTCTATTAATATTTATTATTATTTTATTTTCAATTTTTAAATTTTATTAAAAAATCTATATAAAATAAAACTTAACATATGTATAATAAAATTGATAAAAACTAGATGCCTAATGACATATATTATTTTTATCTATAATCTATAAAGTCAATTTTATAGTTATCATTTCAATTGGACTCTTACTATAATCCTAATTCATTTTTTCTTATACAACCATAAAGATTACATTTGTCTCATTGGCTCAAGGACAGTGTAAGTGCATTCAAGATATGGGGAATGAATCGAGACCTTACATGGGTCAGTAGCTTCTTTGGTGAAAATGAAAGGCTTTTTATTCAATTCTTCTCATATATAATAAAACATAAAACATTATGAGATTGATGTTGGTTGTAGAAACAAAGAAATGGCTAATTTCACAACGAGGCAGGCAAATGTTTTTAATAAAGATAAACGGGTTTCACAAGGACTCGAAACCTAAAGTTTTACAACAGCGGGCCAACACAGCGAACCCGGCAAGAAACAACAGCAAAACAGGGGAGCAACCCCGAGCAGAGACAAAAACAGAGGAAACGCAGGAAACAAGCCAAAACAAAATAAAAATCTCTCAGTTAAGAGAGCACCAGATCGTAGGCAAATGTTAAGTGAAACCTCCATAAGCTTTATTGTTATAGAAACAATGATCTCACCAAAATAATAACACAAATAAAACTGAACCTTGACAATACAAATAAAAAAAACTGATATGTGATTTTCAAATGACCAGTTTAACATAATCCAAATAATTTTATAAGAAATGGTTGCTACAACATCCAAGGGTAACTATGAAAACTTATAAACCCCTAGAAAACCATTGTGTTACTCCATCTTAAACCATCTTATCTAATCTGATTGAGATGCAAAAATGAAACAGTGTGTGTAAAGAAAATGCTGGGACATGCAAAGAAAATGGTCTCTGGAATTTTCAATGCATGAGAAATATCCTATTCTCCACACAAAAAAAATGACCTACACAAAGGAGTTGATAGCTCCCATTCACGCCAAATAAATTATTGTGGGTCAAAGTCACACCTCCACCTCCTTAAGTTGCACAAATTACACTATAAAAGAGAAAATATATCTACAAAAACTATTCCTTTCATACCTTTCATGCTTCTAACAAAAGGAACTTGTGACATGCAAGACACAACACTCACTTTAATAGAATGTCCATAATCAATACAATAGAAAATACAAACAAATTGCTAGGTGACCCAAAAAAAATTTAACACACACTTTGGAGCTAGATGACCTCTGCAATGCTTCTCTTCCATTATGTTTTGCATACCCTCACCTGTACAGAAAATAAAAATAAATGAGCCAAGGTTTCTCTAACAAAAGATTCAAAACTTACATAAAAAATCAATGATGAAAGTGGAACCAAGAAAGTTGAATTTAAAGCTACTAATGGAACCACCATTTTCCAGAGAGATAAAATTTGCCCAAATCCCTTTCTTTCTAGGTAGCACCAGGGCTTCACGTCAATACCATCTACTTCGCATTTTCATTTTTGGTTGCTATTTAAGGTGGGAGGGACATTTTATATTTTAAATTAACCTTATGTAAGCTAATGCGTTACCAAATTCACTCCACAATTTATCAAGGCATCTGCATGTCGAGCAAAAAACATGGCAAATTGAGTGGGTCACAATAACAGAAGGGGTAAAAATATATAACTTTAAGTCACATTTTCTATTTTAAACTTGTGCCCTGGGTATGTTTTATATAGAGATCATAAAATATTATAGTGTTACAAAGATTGGAACGACTGATAAGGATAGAACAAATCTAGACCATAATTGCCTCACGTTTTTATTTATTATTTATGATTTGTTTTCATAAAATTTAATTACCATTCTTTTTCTACTCTACAATCTTAGAGGATATGGCATGTAAATGAATGTAAAATTTATCTTAAAATGATTTTTTGTTTACAAACAACATTGATCCCTTTGTAGATCGCCTATTGGCAAAATCATTAAAGATGCATTAAAAAATACATGATTTTTGTAAAAATAAATAAATTTATTTAGATTATTAAAATAATGTACCAAAATTCAAATTATAGAAATGCCAAAAAAAAAAAAATCAAACTGGCCAATGGAAAAAAGGCATTCAATGGATGAATAAGTACTAGCAGATAGGCAGGAACTTAATATGACCCATGTAAAACAGCCAATGAACATTCGAATAATTCTCAGACCATGGAAAATAAGTGACAACATAGACAAAAATACATTGAGAGATAGAGAAAGGTGAGAGTGGGGACGAGGGACTCAAGAGGACGAAGTATTTATGGTTATTAGTGCAAAGTTATCATTGCTTGTATAAAATTCTTTGAAGATAATGTGATATCATGGGAACATTCGAAGGCATTTCTACTGGTAAGGAGACAAGGAAATGAACACCGCGTAGTTATTTAATTAAAGAACAATTTTAGGTTTATAATTATAACTTTTATAGATAAAGTTATGGTAAAAGAACAAGAATGACTATCATGTACCATTCAAATGTTAATATGTTTATAAAAATATTATTAAATTTAGAATGAATCCAAGATGAAATTTTAGAGATATCAGGGGAGAAATTCAAGAACTTACTCATTAGGGAATGAATTCTGAGCTCTAAAATCTAGGAGGCTAATGCTTCATTCGGAAAGGTAACCTTGACCACCGCATTTTCATTTGTTCTTCCCACATTTTGAAGGCATGGTGTCTCTTCAACAAATAGTGTTTTTGAGGTTTTTTTCGAACCTATTTCTTGATAATCCCTCTCTGATGGATCTTCTTATTCATTTTCTTGCGTCTGCGCATCCTCTTCTTTTTGGATCCCTTATGATGATAATATTCTGTCTTCGGATAAGATTTGTTGGTGTGAAAGTCGTCATAATTTGGATTGAAGGGAAACCCATCGAGCGGTAGATTATTTGGCATAGAAAAGACAAGGACACCTCCCAGAGGTAAACTATTAGGCAGAGAAACACAATGCGGGGCCTTAAGTGATATTGAGTTTGGGAATGTCATGGAGGAGCATCTAGCAACCTGAAAATGTTTTGGATTTTGATAAGCAAGTTCATGAAGAGGTCCATTTCCGTGTTTTAACATGGATGCCCATTCAATGGGATCCTTTTGAGTATGTAATAAGGCCTACAGGAGTTTCCCTCCAAAATACTATGTTTAAATATTTGAATTTGTTAAGGAGTCCTAGGAGGTCAAAAGTTAGTAATGTTTTTTAGGAGGTTGCAAATATTGTAAGGGTAAAATAATATTCTAATGAACCTCATAAATCACCCAATTGGGGTTGTAACTGAGCTACCAGCTTAGGTTAGGTTTGAAGTCTTGGAAAAAGGCATATTTTGCACCTTTGGTAAGAAAAAGACGTCAAGTTTTTAGGTTTTTAAATGAAAAAATACACTCATATGGGTAAGTGCACAAAGATGGCGTGCAAAAGGAGGGGTATAAGTGGACACCTTTTTTTTTAAATCAGATAAACCTGAACTTGGAGGAGCAATTTGAGACTTGTCCACTCAAAATATGAAGATACCCAAAGAACAAATATTGTAGTACTTTGAATCTAGTTTCCAAACTACTATTTTTTCAAAATTGGATAAGATTAAGGGGGGTCAAATCTTTCATGCATGCAAAAGTGTTCCTATTTTTTCAGCAAAACATAACATAGTGTCTGGCATGCCCATCTAAAAAGTGATAGTTAAATTTAATATTTTGAAAAACCATTTGTTATAAAGATAGTTAAGAGTTAGCATTATAAGTTGTGTATTTTTTGTAATTTTTTGTTGAGTATTTTTATTTTTATGATCTTCCAAAGTGGACACGTCTTGCATATCACGTACCTGTTCATGCACGTCACATAACTTGCACCAAAATAATAATAAAAAAATCATTTTTTTTAAAGTGTAAAGAATGAAGTGTAGAACAACAATATATAATTTATTTCACTTTTGGACAAGTACTTTAAAAGTTAGATAAGTAACATGAACTTAGATGGCACTTCTTTTAGCATTCCCTTAGTTTTTTCATCAAGATATATACATAAAATATAACACTTAAGTATAAGTTATAACTTATACTGTTATATTTTATGTATATATTGTCAGGATGTTTGAGAATGGTTTCGGATCTATAGGATTAATATTGTAGATTTTAGATTTTAGATCTTATAATTTTTCAGACTTAGTCAAATTTCAGTAATCAGTAGGCTTGTATTATCATTTTCTTGCTATCTCTTTATCTCATGCTCTTTTTTTCCCCTAAGCTCTAGACTTATCTATTTTCCTATCTCTCTCATTCTCCTCCCTCTCTACCTCTCTCTATCTCACTCTCTCCTCTCTCCCTAAGCTCTAGATCTTATAATTTCTCACACCTAGTCAAATTTTAGTAATCACTAAGCTACTATTATCATTCTTTCTTTATCTCTATTTCACTCTCTTTGTCTCCCTCGATCTTTAAACCTATCTTCTTATCACTCTCCCTCTCTCTCCCCCCCATATTTCTATATCATTCCCTCATCTCTCCCCAATCTCTAAACATATGTCTCTCACCCTTCTACTTTATATCTCCTCTCTCTTCTCTACCTACCTCATGTGCATTCTCTCATCTCTCTCTCTCTCCCCCTCCCCACCTATCTCTCTTTTTTCCCTTTGTTTATCTTTATCTCCTCTCTCCCTCTTCTTGCATACCTCCCCTCACTCCCTTCATTTACTTCTCTACATACCCTCTCTCTCTCTCTCTCTCTCTCTCTCTCTCTCTCTCTCTCTCTCTCTCTCTCTCTCTCTCTCTCTCTCTCTCTCTTCTTCCCTCCACCTCTCTACTTACCCATCCATCTATATACTTTCTATCTCCCCTCTCCCTTTATGTATTTATCTCATTTATTTTTATCCACCTATCTTCCCTCCTACTCTCTTTATCTCCCCTCTCCCTCTCTCTATCTAGGTCTCTCTTCCATCCCTCTCTACTTTTATCTTCCCTAACTCTTTACCTCCTTCCCTCCATACTAATATGTATCTCTATCTCTCTCTCTTTCTCTCTCTCTCTCCCCTCAACTTCTCTCTATCTCCCCCCTCCCTATCCCTTTCTCCCAAGCTCTCTCTATCAACCTCCCTTTCTCAACCTCTCTCTTTCTCTCTCCCTCTTTCTCTCCTCAACCCCTCTCTCTCTATCTTTGTCTCTATGTCTCATACACACACACACACACACACAAACTCTATCTCCCTCTCTCTCTCTCTCAACCTCATTCTCTCTATCTTGATATCTCTTTCTCTCCCTCAACCCCTCTCTCTCCCTAGCTCTCACTCCCTCTTTCTCTCCCTCTTTCTTTTCTCAATCCCTCTCTCTCTCTCTCTCCCCCCCCCCCTCTCTCTCAACCCTTCTATCTCTAAATCTATATATGTCGTAATCATATTATTTCTCTCAACATCCATTTCTCGACCTCCCTCTTTCTCTCATCAGCCCATCTCTCCCTCCCTATACCTTTCTCTCGAGCTCTCTCTCAACTTCCCTTTCTCAACCTCTCTCTCTAGTTGTCTATTTGTCTCTCACATACACTCTCTCTCACTCTATCTCCCCCTCTCTCTCCCTCTCTATCTTTTTATCTCTCTCAACCCCCCTGTCTCTCTATCTTCATCCCTCGCTTTTCATCGTACCTCTCATTTCATCCTACTTTTAACTCCCCTAACTCTCTACCTCCTTCCCTTCATATTATTCTCTCTCTCTCTCTCTCTCTCTCTCTCTCTCTCTCTCTCTCTCTCTCTCTCTATACCTCCCTCACTCCTTCCCTCATTTTAATCTCTCTAACTACTTGTCTCTTTCTTCTCTCCCTCTCTTTGAATGAGAGGGATTGAGAGAGAGAGAGAGAGAGGGAGGGTGGGTGGTTGAGAAAGAGAGAGAGAGAGGGGTTGAGGATAGAAAGAGATAAAGAAATTGGGAGAGAGAGAGAGAGAGAGAGAGAGAGAGAGAGAGAGAGAGAGAGAGAGAGAGAGAGAGAGAGGTTGGGAAATATATTTTGGGAGAAAGATTAAAGTTGATACATAGAGGGGTTGAGATATAGAAGGGTTTAGGGAGAGAGGGGGGTTGAGAAAGAGTGAGAGGGTTTGAGTAGAGAAACAAATATATAAATGGGGAGAGAGAGGGAGAGAGGGAGAGAAAGAGGGTTGGATAAAGAGAGAGGTTGAGGAAGGGAGAGGTTGAGAGAAAGACTAAGGTTGAGAGAGAGAGAGATCTTGGGAGAGAGGGGGATTTGAGAAATGAGAGAGAGAGAGAGAGAGAGAGAGAGAGAGAGAGAGAGAGAGAGAGAGAGAGAGAGAGAGGGATATTGATATAGAGAGAATGAGGTTTATTGAGTGAGAGAGAGAGAGAGTAGTATGGAGGTTGAGAGAAAGACTAAGGTTGAGAGAGAGAGAGAGATCTTGGGAGAGAGGGGGATTGAGAAACGAGAGAGAGAGAGAGAGAGAGAGAGAGAGAGGGGATATTGATATAGAGAGAATGAGGTTTATTGAGAGAGAGAGAGAGAGAGAGAGAGAGAGAGATATTGATATAGAGAGAATGAGGTTTATTGAGAGAGACAGAGAGAGTAGTATGGAGGGAAGGGGCAGAGTGTTAGGGGAGATAAAAGTAGAGAGGGATGGAAAGAGAGGTAGGTAGAGAGAGGGAGAGGGGAGAGAAAGGAGATAAATACATAAATGGAAAGGGGAGATAGAGAGTATAGATAGATTTGTAAGTAGAGATGTGGAGGGAAGGAGGGATGGATGCATGAATAAAGAGAGAGGGTGAGACAAACATTTATTTAGAGAAGTAAAGGTAGGTAGGAAAGGAGGGAGATATATGTATAAATCTCTTTCCATCCCAATCTAATTTTATCCCCCCTAACTCTATACCTCCTTCCCTCAAATCTACTATTTATCTCAGCTCACTCTCTCTCGAGCTCTCCTCCTTCCATATCCATACTATCTCTCTAGCTACTTATCTATATCTACCTGACCTCTCTTTGAATACCTCTCCTTCTCTCCCTCACTCCAAGTCTTCCCTCCACTTTTATATATCTCACCTATCTCTATCTCTCTCCTTCCTTCTCCACCTTTCTATCTATTTTCCCCCTCTCAACTTATCACTATCTCTCCTCTTCCTCTCTCTTTTTCTCTATATATATCTCCCTCCCTACAAGACCTCTATTTATATCTTGTCTTTTGTCTCCCAAAACTTCCCTGACCACTTCTATCAATCTCACTCTACCCCCACTCTCTCTCTATTACCTTATTCTCAACCTATATCTCTCTCTCCCTCCCTCCCTATATCTCTACCTCTCTCTCTTTTCGTTTATCTCTACTTATCGATGCCTACCTATCTTTTTTCACTCCCCCCATAAACTATTTATCTAAATACCTAGATAGAGAGAGAGAGAGAGGTACAAAGAGAAGGAGAGAGATATAGAGAGGTTAGATAGATAAAAGTGGAGGTTATATTTAGAGAAAGGGAGGGATGGAGAGAGAGAGAGAGAGGTATATAGAAAAGTAGAGGTAGAGAGGGAGAGGGGATATATGTAGGGAGACAAAGAGAATATATATGTAGAGAGAGAGAGAGAGAGAGAGAGAGAGAGAGAGAGAGAGAGAGAGAGAGAGAGAGAGAGAGAGAGAGAGAGAGAGAGAGAGAGAGAGAGAGAGATTGGGGATGGGGATAGAGAGCTGAGATAGAGACGAGAGAATGTGTGTCATGTATTTAGAGAACCAAGGGGAGATATAAAGAAGGGTGAGAGAGATAGGTTTAAATCTTGGAGGAGAGGAGAGAGTAAGATAGAGAGATGGGGGAGAGAAGGGAAGAGGGGGAGTGATAGGAAGAGAGATAGACCTAGAGATGGAGGAAGATAAAGAGAGTGAAATAGAGAGAGAGAGAGAGAGAGAGAGAGAGAGAGAGAGAGAGAGAGAGAGAATAAGAGCTTAGTGATTACGGAAATTTGATTTTTTGAGAAATTATAAGATCTAGAGCTTGGAGAGAGAGAGGAGAGAGTTAGATAGAGACAGGTGAAGAGAGGAGGAGAGAGATAGGAAAATAGATAGGTCTAGAGCTTAGGGGAGAAAAAGAGCATGAGATAGAGAGATAGAAAGTTAATGATAGTATAAGCCCAAGTTGATTACTAAAATTTGATTATCTAAAAAATTATAAGATCTCGTAAAATCTAGAATCTGTATTATGACTCCTAGACATCTGAAACCACTCTCAAACATCTTGATAATATATACATAAAATATAACTTAAATTTATATTTTATGTATATACCCTGATGAAAAAACTAAGGGAATGTTATTAAAAGAAGTGTCATCTAAGTTCATGTTCCTTATCTAACTTAATGTAACCATAGCATGCATGCGTTTTTATTGCTAAACACAACCCGTACACATTTTTTATTTTTAAAAACACGATCACGTTTCTATTTCTATTTTAAAAATATTACATTTTTGTTTTAAAAAACCCATACGCATTTTTAATTTAAAGAAATCATACGTGGTTTAGCTTGGATTTAGGTTCAGTAATATGAGCCTTAACAAAAATGGGTTATTTAAATTTAAAAATAAATTGTTCGTGTTAGTAGTTTTTAGAAGTTGTTTTGAGAGGGTGTCCACTTTTTTGCATAGCAACTTCATACACTTACCCATATTAAAATTGTAACTCTTCTCGGTGTGGCTTGACATGGAAATGAATGATAAACCATGCTCCAAGAAAATGTAGAAGATCTTTGATGAAAATTCTTTGTCTATTGACAATTTTTTTACAATTTTCCATCTATAACAGTCTAAGTTTTCTTTCAAGTACGATCGTGTACAAATAGTGGCATGCCTAGAAATGATTTACAAAGTTTTTTCTATGTCTTAAGAATAAAATTCAATTTTTTTGGATCTATTTTGCAGTTTTTTGTTCAAGTTATGACAAAAATACCATTGGTGGCCTATCACAGAACTAGGGTTTCCAACGAGCTTGAAAAATTCATAAATTTTGTTTGAATTGTTAAAAAATTATGAAATTTGGTAGAATCCTTCATTAGAGTATTTCCCAGGTTTCCACCAAATAAAAATTATCTATTCAATCATTTTTGCAAGATATGTAGGTTTGAGCATGTGTTTAGCAAGAAAGACTGTCATAGAACCTAGTGAGCTAAGGGTTTCATGAAAAACTTTGAATTTTTATTAGTTGCTATAGGAAGTGATGGTTTGAAGAGGTCCTGTGGAGTGTGTGAGGGCTTAAGAATCCTAAGAAGGTATAAGAGTGACTGACTATTTAATTAGGCCTTCCTAGGGTACCCTAGAGTAAAAGTTTGTAAAAAATCTTTCAAAGGTAGGGTTGTAAGGTTTACAATTTCTTGTTTATCCTCTGCATCATTATTCATATCAAAGCCTAAAATATCTGGGGGATTCCTAAGAATTTTTGGGAAGAAGAAGTTGATATTTTCAAAAGGCTGATGAATAAGTTATATGTTTATAGATAGTTGGATGGATATGTGTTGCAGAATCACAGGTTAATGAAGAGAACCGAGTACCAAAAGACTGGGCAGTGAGAAAAGAAAAGAGAATCCCTAGGTGAGGTATTAGGAAGACAAAAAGAGGAAGGTTAGAAGATGTAGAAGCATACTTAGAAGAAAATCATCAAGAAGAAATACAATATGATGAAACAAGATTCAAAGTTTGATAGAGAAATGGCAGAGTTGAAGAAAGATATTAGTCTTGTAGTACAATAGTACCTTGAGGAAGGATACTAAGAATATTTTGGGTATTGGACGCTACACAAGAAGGTGATGTGGCTTGTAAATATGATTGTTAATAAAATAAGAAGGCTTATATATGGTTGCCTTGAAAAGAGACAATGAAGCAAATAAAGACAAATTAATTGGCATCGGTATGAAGAAAGATCAAGAGTGTCTTCAAGATAAGAAAAGTGTAGAATTAATGAGAGAAAAATATTCTCAAGTAGACACATATACAAAGTTCCATTAGCAAGAGAAATATTCAACGAACCAACAGGTTGGTGATGATAAGAAAGTTGATCCAAAGATAGGTATAGTGTAGATAAAGACGAAACAAGAAAGAAAGCACAAAGAGCTAGTGAAGAGATACATTGTCCTTGAGTTTTTTATCCAATGTATATTGATGATAATGTTTTCATAGGTGCAGACCCAGGAGAGAATGAAAAGTATGAATAAATGGATAGTGGTAATGAGCCATATGAAAGAGAAATAGAATTTTGGAGTCTTGCAACTGAGAATGAGATAAGCAAGAGAAGATACAAGAAGGAAGAGCAAAAAAAAAGAGTGAAAACCAAGAAACATAGACATGATAAGGAAAAGCATAGAAAATATCAATGGGAGGTTAGTAACCAACTATGGATAAAACACAATTGGAAGAAGAGAAAAAAAGAAACCATCATTTGAGATGGAACTCAAATTTCTTCCACCTTGGGAGTATGATGCAAGAGCATCTAGCAAACTGAAAATGTAAGTTTTGGATTTTGATAAGCTAGTTCATGATGGGGTCCACTTTGTTGTTTTAACATGGATTCTCACTCAATAGTATCCTTTTGAGTATCTAATAAGATCTAGAGGATTTTCCCTCAAAAAGACTTTGTTTCAATATTTGAATTTGTTAAGGAATCCTAGGAGGTCAAAAGATAGTGGTGTTTTTTAAGGAGGTTGAAAATATTGTAAAAGGGTAAAATAATAATATAATGAACCTCTTAAACCACCCAAGTGGGGTTGTAAGTGAGTTACCAAGTTAGGTTAGGTTTGAAGTCTTGGAAAAAGGCATATTTTGCACTTTTGTTTAAAAAAATGGCACTTTTCTTGGTGTGTATTGAAATGGAATGAATGATGAACCATGCTCCAATAAACTATAGAAGAGATTTGATGAAAATTCTTTGTTTCTTGACAATTTTTTGCCAAGTTTCCAACTATAAGAGTCTAATTTTTTATTTGTATAGTCTTGTACGGATAGTGGTAGACCTATAAATGGTTTTAAAAATTTTTGTTGTCTTAAGAATTAAAAGCGATTAGTTTGGAGTTATTTGTTTTGTTTTGTTCAAGTTATGGAAAAAATACAATTGGTTGCCCTATCACAAAGCTAGGGTTTCCAACAAGCTTGAAAAAATCATAATTTTTTTTTGCACTATTAAAAAATTATGAAACTTGTTAGAAACCTTCATCATACTTTTTCCCAAGTTTCCATCAAATTAAAATTCTTTATTCAATCATTTGTGCATGATATTAAAGTCTAAGCATGTGTTTAGCAAAAATGAGTGTCATAAAACCTAGTGAGATGAGGGTTTAATGAGAAAATTTAAATTTTTTAGTTGTCATAGGAAGTGAGGGTTTGAAGAGGCCTCATGGAGTGTGTTGAGGGTTTAAGAATCTTGAGAAGGTATAAGAGTGAGTGAATGTTCAATTAGGCATTCCTAGGGTACTGAACCTAGAGTAAAAGTTTGTAAGAAATTTCACAAAGGTAGGGTTGTAAGGTTTGAGTCCCATTAGGTTTGTAATTTCTTGTTTATCATTTGCATCAAAATGTCTCGAAGACCAAGAATATTTGACACTAAGGGTGACCTTAAGCTTAGGAACCTAGGTTTACAATTCTCAGACCCTGACGATGTTGGCAATTTGGAGGAATTGACTATGTGTTGCATTGATGTTTTGTCATTGACGTCAACACTAGATGTTTTGGTTTCTTTACCGGTATTCTTCTGATCCTGGTAGGTTGTTTGGTTTCTGATTGGATTAGATCATGGAGATCCGGTATGCTCTGGTATGTTTGGTTTATAGAATTAGCTTATTCATGCTTCTCAGATTCATGTTCAGTCGGTTGGTTTTGATTTAGTGATCGGTTGCTATCCTATATGCTGGCATGTTTGGTTTGTGGTTTCGGTGAGGGTTTCATCGACAAAGAATTATTGTAGATACTTGATATTATGCATATGTGGTGTTGGCGCGACTTCAAGTGGATTTTCAGGATGTTGATTATTGCTTGTGATAACTGCTATTTCGGTATTTGGTTTATGCATTCCAGTATTGTTCTTTTGGGTTTCGATATTAAATTTTTAATTGCTTAAGGTTCCGGTAATCTATTAACAACTGATTCACCCCCCCCCTCTCAGTTATCCTCTGGTTATTTGAACTGTCTAACAATTGGTATCAATGCCTGGTCCTCTTTGCATAAGCTTAACCACTTGAGGAAGATCCTATGGCATCTAATAGTTCAAGTTCATCATGTACATCTGCAGCTATTTTTCAGAGAGAGATTTATAGGCTTGATGAAACAAATTACAGGGTATGGAAGGTTTGGATGGAGACTCATTTGAGATGTCTTGGAAAGGAGGTTTGGAAAATCACAGAGAATGGGGTTACACCTTTTAATCGGGCATCTGGCAATCCTCGTCCGATAGGCCTGGATAAGGAGCTTGAGAATGATTGTAGAGCTAGAGAAGCAGTTTTGTGTACACTTTATGGTCAACAAATAATGGGACTAACTAACAAGGCAACTGCAAAGGCTATATGGGATAAAATAGAGAATTTGAATGAAGGTGATCCTCCTGTTAAGATTGCAAAACTTGATGGTTACAGGGTGAGGTATGAAAATTTGAAAATGGAAGAAGATGAAAGGATTACTACTTTTATGGAGAGAGTTAATGAGATTGTTATGGGAATTCAATGTTGTGGTGGATCTTTGAGTGAAGATAAAATAGTTTCTAAAGTACTGAGATCTTTTCCACTGGCTTATAAGATGAAGGCTACTGCAATTAATGAGTTAAGAACTATGGAAAACACTTATGTCAACCGAGATACCTTGGTTGGAAAATTATCTGCTTTTGACCTTGAGGAATTTGGACCTTCTGGAGTTGTAAAGTTTGAACTTGCTTTTCATGCATCTACATCATCTATTGGCAAGAAAGATTGGAAAACTTTGTATGCAAAAGAATTGGATGATATGAAGAGAGAAGATGAAGAATTTGAGTAACTTGAAGTCCTATTTGCTAGAAGAGTACCTAAAGGACCGACAACAAGTAAGGATGAGGGAAAAGCACCTTTTAAATGTTTTGCATATAATAAGATAGGTCATTTTGCATCTAGATGTCCTGAAAGGAATTGAAGATTTGAAGAAAGAGCTAGAAGATATTCTAGGCCTAATCACGATTATCAGAACAAGCATAAGTATAGGAGAAACATAGATAAATCATGTTATATTGAAGATGGGGAAGGTGTGATTGATTCTGATGATGAACCGACACATGATTCTGCTAGTGGTTTTGGAAATGGAAAGGAATGGTTGTTCTTGGCTATCAAGGATGATGATCTGGTACCACAAGGGAAGCAACCAGAAGAGAAGGCCCTTGTTGCTAAAATTGAAGATAAGGATGAATGGGTGATTGGCAGTGGATGTTCACATCATATGACTGGATATAAAAGGAAGTTTCTATCTTTGAAAGAATTTGATGGTGTTTTGGTTAGGTTTGGAGATGACAAAACATGTATGATAAAGGGAAAAGGAACTATATCATTGGATGGTAAGCATAACACTGATAATGTTTATTATGTTGAAGGTTTAAAGTATAATCTTTTGAGTGTAGGACAGTTGGTGGATAAGGGATTTCAATTACAATTCAAGGATGGAAAATGCAAGATTATGAATAGATCTGGATTGGAGATTACAACTGGTACTCAGACTAAAGGTAATATCTTTCATTTTAATTCCGGTGAGAAGACATGTTTGATTGCACAAATTGATGAGAGGTGGCTATGGCATAAAAGGTTGTGTCATGTGAATTTTTATTGCATTATAAAGACTAGTTCAACAAAGGCAATAAGAGGTATACCTAAGATTGTGAAGCCCTATAATTTGGTATGTAAGGAATGTCAAATGGGAAAACAAATTATAACTTCTTTTAAGAAAATATATGACAAATCTAATGATATTCTTGATCTTATTCATATTGATTTGTGTGGCCCTGCTAGAATCAAGAGTTTTCAAGGTGATAGATATTTTATGCTAATCATTGATGACTATTCTAGAATGATGTGGGTTACTTTTCTTAGGGAGAAATTTAAGGCTTTTGAAAAGTTTAAAATATTTAAAGCTAAAGTTGAGACTAAGACAGGTTTCAAGATTAAATTCTTAAGGTCAAATCATGGTGGAAAATTCACATCTGGTGAATTTAACAGTTATTGTGAGAAGAATGGGATGAGACAGTTATCTGCACCCCAGACTCCTCAGAAAATGGAGTTGTGGAAAGGAAGAACAAAACAATCTTGGATGCAGCTAGAACTATGACGATGGAAGCTAATCTACCTCATATCTATTGGAAAGAATTTGTAAGCATGATGGTATACACATTCAACAAAGTTCATATCAAAGGAGAAACTGGTAAGACACCTTATGAGTTATGGTTTGGTCATGCACCAACAGTTAAATATTTCAAAAAATTTGGTAGTAAATGCTATATCAAAAGAGATGATTCCATTGGAAAGTTTGATCCTAGATCTGATGAAGGAATATTTCTTGGTTATTCTAATGAAAGTAAAGCATATAGATTTTTTAACAAAAGATTGCAGAGAATTGTGTAAATCACTAATGTCAAGGTGGATGAGTATAACAAAACTCAAATCAGAACTTATGAGAAGGAACTAGTAGTGGAAATGATCATAACTAAATCGGTAGCACCTACACCAGAATAGGATGTTGAAATAGTTACTCTGGCAGCATCAAAATATTCAACAGTAACTGAAGATTAGAGTAGAGCAACTGAAAATCAGAAGACTCCAAGTTATGTAAGGTTGAATCATTCAGAAGATCAAATTATTGGAGATAAGAACAATGGAGTGATGACAAGAAGGAGGTTGGTAGCTAATGAGGTATGTTTAATTCCTCAAGTTGAACCGGTATCAGTAATTGAAGCATGTAAAGATGAATGTTGGATGAAAGCTATGGAAGAAGAATTAAATCAGATAGAAAAGAATAACACATGAATTTTAGTTCCCCAGCCTAGCAATAAGAATGTTATTGAAACTAAATGGGTTTTTAGGAAAAGATTGAATTAAGATGGACAAGTTGTAAGAAATAAAGATAGATTGGTTTGTAAAGGATATTATCAAAAGGAAGGAATTTATTATGTTGAAACTTTTGCACCGGTAGCTAGGATTGAAGTCGTAAGACTATTTCTTGCTTATGTTGCACATAAGAACTACAAGGTCTATCAGATTGATGTTAAGTGCACTTTTCTATATGGAGATCTTGAAGAGGAAGTTTATATTGATCAACGTGATGGATTCTCACTTTCAGATGACAAAAACATGGTTTGCAGGTTAAAGAAGGCTTTATATGGATTGAAACAAGCCCCTAGAGCTTGGTATGCAAGGATGGAATATTTTTTGAAGCCTGGTTTCACTAAAGGTAATGCTGACAATAATTTATATTATAAGATCACTGATAATGACATACTGATTATTGAGGTCTTTGTTGAAGATATCATTTTTGGAGGTGAAAATAAGTTGTGTAAGGAATTTGCTAACAATATGAAGAATGAATTTGAGATCTCTATGATTGGGGAGATGAAATTTTTCTTAGGTCTGCGGATTACCCAAATTGATAAAGGTATTTTCATCTGTCAAACTAAGTATGCTAGAGAGTTATTGAAGAAATTTGTGTCTCACAATTAAATAGTTAGTGCATGATTAATATTCAATAAAACCAAAACCCATTTAAATGAGATATCAAGAAAGATTAAACAATAACATCATGAAAACAAGACAACATAAATGGAATATACTCATGAAGCTCCCATTGCAAGTAACTCTTCCTTGTCCTTGCCTCCATGAAATTTTCTAGCTCCAAAGTTTGACTAATGGAGAGTTGGAGAGAGATGGGGTGAATGTGGATTTCTCTCCTTGTGCTCAACAAGATAGGTTGTATTAATATTTGGATTGGATTGTGATAGATAGATGGGGATTTGGATTAGAAGAAGATTGGATAGAGGATAATTAAGACATTATGATGACATGACAATAGAAGATAGAAGAGGATAGAAGCACAATGCGGATGCTATGAAGAAGATTATTAAGGAGAAATAGGCAGCATGATAATGCATGAGAACTGGATGATTTGTGAGGAGAATAGGCTCAAATTTATAGATTGGAGAAGGCCAATGGAGGGCCAAGATTGATTTGGTCATGAAGGGTTGAGATCAATTTGAAATAGAAGGCATGGACCTGGGCAAATAAATAGGAATATAAAATTTCTTGGGAAAAAGGGGGGAGAAATTTGAATTTCAAATATGAGAAATTAAAAATTCCAAAATAAGGATGCATTGAGGGATTCAAAGAAATTTGAATTTCTTTGAGAGACTTGATGCTGATGTGACATGAGTGGGAATAAAAAATTGAGGGATAATGATAAGCATGATTATGAGATGTTCTAGAAGGATTAATTAGGTTGAGTGGGATTAGGAAAAGTGATTTGTAGGAATCTCATGACTAGGTTAATTAATTAAAATTAATTAACTGAGTGGGTTTAGAGGAAATAATTATTGGAGGGGACTTTAGAAGAATAGGGGAAAAATTTAATTTATTTGATAAATTAATTATTGGACAATAGTGATGGAATTAATTAAATTAGATTTAATTGATTCTGAGAGGAATGAGGATAACATAATTAAATTAATTAATTATGTTGACAGGCTTAAATTAACTAAATATTGATTTAATTAATTTTAGGTGTCCACATTCTGCCCCTCTTGTATATAGCGTCGTGAAATGATGTTATATCAAAGAAGAACAAAACATAGTGGAAGAAAAGGATAAGGACTACTAGCATGATGCCCCGGTCATGAGATGAGGAAGAATGAGGAGGAGGAAAGATGATGAGGAAGTAGTGGTATACCCCCTTGAGAGGACATGTGAGTTTGAAGAACACGGGTGTGCTCTCGAAAGGAATTAGAAGAATGAGAGATGAAAAGATGAAGATAATGAAAGAGGGAACTAGGATGGGTTAGATTGTTGTGAATGAAATGAAACAAAGAAATGATAAATGGATTGGATTGCTTGTTGAGAAAGTATAGAGAGAAAACCTAGATTTGATATTGCCATGGATAGTCTACACCACTGATTATAAGAACCAAGATGATATGAAGATCCGAGGTGTGGACTGATGCTCAAGCAAACAAGAATCCCTTGCACACAATCATACAAGTGTTGATAAACACTAATGCAGGGTTGTTGGTTTGTACAAGGAAAACCTTCAAACACACCATGCCATGAAAACTATGCCTCATTATACACGAGCCAAGACATACCAAGATATAGGATGATCAAGGCAGTCCTGAACAAGTATAGTCCAAGGACACAAGATGAAAGTAAAAGCAAAAATCTTAGGCATGCAAATGACATGCACATGGCCAACTGACATCTCTTGCCAAGAGTAGGACATGGATTGTTCAGTGCAAGAGCATCGATTGTTTTGCTCCCAAGATACTCACCATACATATTTCCTTCAGTAGAAAAAGGGATTTTTGAAAGGCTACCTGTAGCTTGATGAAAGTGGTGAATCCCCCATCATAGGGATCATCTATCTATTATGCTCACACAAGACTTATTATATCACATCCTTACCTACCACAACGGGATTCATAAGATGTGTAGTACCAAATTCGAAGAAATATCAAGATGTGGGCTGAAATTATCACAACTGGCCATTTGAGCTTAGGGATAAAGTGTGTTTGAAGTGTCTTCATTTTGTGTCAAACCAGTAAACAATTTGAGCTGACTTTAGGCTTTTGGAAAACATACAAAAAATTTGAAAAAAGGGTCAAAAAGTTCAAAGATTGGGTTGATTTAGACCCACACCTATTTTGTGCCTTTTGAGGCAAAATTATTGTGCTTATGTTCTTACTTTGTTTTCTTGTCAAAGAAATCCAAAAACAAATTCAAACCAAGTATTCATCCAACACAATTTTCCACCAACATTTGATCAACAAACAAAAAAAATCAAACAAAGTACAAAAAGAAAACCCAAATATATGACCATCACTCAAATTTTGAGAAAGGGGAATCTTCATCAACATATCAACTTGAAGAAAATACCATTGAGTTCAAAGACTTTTATCAAAAGAGGAAAAAATTTCTATCTCAATAGACAAATTTTTATCTCCCAGAGAGCCTTCTTGCATCATATGCATCTATATCTTCAAGGAAAATCCAATGAGTTTGACAAAGAGCCTTTGAAAAATAGATCTTTTACGCAATATAGAGCTTTGAGATATCACAAAAATAAAGGAGGAAAAATCAATCCTTCTTTCTTTCCAAACATCTGCATCACCTATAACATATCTCAAGGAGAACCCCCAACCCCCGAGTAAGAAGAGGAAGAATTTGTCCCCTTTGTAACACAGTTTTTTTTGAGTTTCATATCCCACTTTCATCTTCACCCATATCATCAATCCATTCAACTCTCAAAACATAAAAAGGTCTTTTCCTAAGTTCTTTTTAGATATTGCTTAAATCAAAACAACACATCACTTTTAGAGTGACTCTACACATGAGTGCATCCTCTCATTACTAGGTACCTTGGTTGGTAACACATCTCAAACCTTGCTATACCTTATCACATCCAAATTGTTGAAAACAACAAGAAGAAATTCACAAAGGAACTCTGGTAACATCCAACCTTTCAGTGTTAGAGATCCATCTTCTTAACATTTCACAAAACAATATCTCTCATCAAGGCATCTTATCACCAGCCCATCATCCCATCACCAAACTCTTAATCATTTTTTATCAAACTTAATTAAACTTCCAAAAAAACAAGATGGCTCAAACAAGATCAAAAACTTGACAACCAAAGATCGAAGAAGAAGAAGAAAACCTCAATGATTACCATGAGGCTATTGGAGGAGGTACAAATGATGAAGATCCTAGCACTCCAACTCCTGAAGCTATTGAAATATCACAACACAATCCCAGGTTCAATAGAGTTTTTGAAAATATCCTTAGAAACAATGCAGATGCTCATTTTTTGAGACTTGCTCAAGAGGGTGCAAAACTACCCTCTGACTTTGATACCGCACAGATCCGTCAGACATTAGAACAAAGTTGTAACAATGGTGAAAGAGGTCGAGACTATTTCCACTATGATCTTAATATTCAAGGGAATCCCCCGCTACCTCCTCCTACATAAATAGACTTGTTGAGACAACAAGTCAACAATCTTTCTCAACGACTCAATAGTGGTGTGAAGACTACCCGGTTTTCACTTAACTATATTTGTCCCTATCCCTTGTATAGGAACCTACATATGCCACCTTTTCTGCGAGTGTTTGAAACACCTAAGTTTGAAAAGTATAGAGGTAAAGGAGACCCTCGAGATCATGTATGTGAATTCCACTCAGATTGTTTAGAGGTAGCCTATGAGGAAAGCTATCTAATGCACCTCTTTCCTCAAATTTTGGGAGGCACAACCATGCAATGGTTCTCCCGATTACTAGGTGGCATTAGAACATTCGAGGAACTAGTTCAAAAGTTAATTGCTCATTATTCACATAACATTGAACGAGATGTCACCATGGCAGATCTCTGCAACACCAAACAAAAACCAAGGGAGTTGTTCTCAGCTTTTCTACAATGGTGAAGACAATTATCTAGCAGACATTCTCTTCATTTTCCTGAACAAGAGTTAGTGGAGATCTTTATTTCCAACTTAAATGACAATATAGAATTCCATTTTGACATGAAAGGCACAAAGTCCTTTGAAGACATGATCACTCAAGGATCGAAATGTGAGCATGCTCTCATAAAAATGGGACTCATCAAAATCTATAACAAACCTAAAGATGGCCCTCACCCACGTTTTAACAGTGACAAACCCAATTTTTGGAACAAGAACAAAAACATTGTCAATGACGGGGTAGTAGTTGCAAGAATAGTCAAGATTGCACAACCTGTAGGTCGATTTGCAGGACAAAATCCCCCTCCTAAAAACAATACCATCACTCATCCACAAAATCAAGGTTGTAATATGCTGCAAGAAGAACCAAGACAATGACAACAAAACTATAAAACAAAATGCACATACACACCCTTAAGGGAACCCATTGAAACAATATTGGGCCAGTTGGTCTCTTCAAATCTAGTGACCTTATTGAAAACATCAAACTATGAACCTCGGGTCAAGCCTCCATGGTGGAGAGATAATGAATATTGTGACTTTCACCAGGGCTGAGGACACAAAACAAGCAACTGCCATCGACTAAAAGATCTTATTCAAGATCTTATTGATAGAGACAAAATTGAAATAGAAGGACATGACCCTAAAACATCCAATGATGATCATCTAATGTTTAAAAACCCAATTCCATCGCATGATCAAAGGGGTCCTTCCACCTTATGACGAAACATAGATACTACAACTAATTATACCCAAGCGACATATAATTACACTGTGAATCACCTCTATAATGTTGATGAACAAGTTGCAACACTTATCATCAAAGATAAAAATCCTGCATGCAATGTTGTTACACCTCATAGCAAGATAACCATTAAAGAAACACCACAAGGAATGACACCCTTGCCCAAAAAGTATAATCTTGTGGAACAACTAGATAAGATGCCGACACTCATACCCATATTAGAACTATTGCGCTTGTCTCCTTCTCATAAAAAAATCTTGGATCAAGCTCTCCAAGAGGAATTTGTTCTTGCCAACCTTGACACAGATCAATTTCAAGCCATGGTAGGTAGTCTGAAGTCATCACCATGTCTCACTTTACCGAAAGTGACAATGCATCATTCCAACAACCTCATAATACATCCCTACATATTGAAGGCTTCATAAACCAACATAGAATCAAGAAAGTCTTGATTGAAAATGGAGTCATCTTGAATATATGCACCTTGTAGTTGGTTATAGCATTGGGCTATGTGGTGGAATCAGTGGATCCTAGTAAAAAGATAACTATTAAGGCCTATGATGATGCAGAGCATTCTTCCAAAGGAGTTGTTATATTACCTATCAGAGTGGGGTCTATGGTAAAGCATATTGTTTGTCAAGTTCTAGACCTCCCTCTATCATATAATCTCTTTTTAGGAAGACCTTGGATACACACCATGCAAGTCGTTCCATCTACTTATCATCGGTGTATTAAGTTTCCCCATAACGATGTAGAAATCATAATCCTTGGTGATGCAAATCCCTTTGCATATTGCAACAATATTAGTCATCAACCATAAACCATTGTACCAAACAACATAGAAGCTATCCCTTCCACTTCCTATGTTAATCTGGCCTCTCTTTCCAGTTCAATCACCCCTCTACCAAAGCAAGAGAAGTTGAAAATGAAAATGGCAGAGGAAGGTCCTGAGGAATATAATCTTAGCCAACTATTTTGTGTTGGGAAACTACTCACTTCTCCTAGGACTCACGACAAACCACTAAATAGTCATGTACTTTGGCACAGTTTGTCCCTGGTAAAAGTCAGGAGGAAGAAACAAGGGATGAAGACCTAGCAGAATGGATCTACAAAGACCCTATCAAAGACAGCCCAAAGGCTAAGCTACCCATTGATAAATATGGTAAAGATCTTAGCATAATGCAAAGAATGGGCTATGATGGCCAAAGTTCTTTGGGCCCTTGCAAACAAGGATGACATGAACCCCTACAACCTGAGTTAAAACCCAAAGACAAAACTGGTCTAGGTTTTCAAAAGGAATCCCTTCCCAAACTCAGATTCAAAGGCAAACCCAACAAACCTAGTTATCAACCCATTACTCCAAAAAGGTCATCTTTGACTATATCTATCGTACCAACTCGACTGATCATAAAATACATAGCATCAATCAAACCTACAGTACCCATAGCACCAAAAGCACTGATATTCCCAACAGTTGTATCAACCGTACCTACCAAACCAAAAATAGCAGCATTAGCACTAGCACCAATAAAACCAGCAACATCAATCACACCAGTAGCACCAACAACACCACTAATCCCATCAATTGCACTAATACCGCCCATAGTCACACCCACAACATCTACAAAACCGCCAATCCTGTCAGTAGCATCAGTAATACCAGTCATCCTTACAACACCAGCAACTCCACCTCCAAAAGTGCATAAAACTATAACTAAGGCACTATTCAACACAAAGGATATCCTAGCTTGGTATAGTAACAGTATGCTAGAAAGTGACTATGAGACACACTCATATGAATGGGAGTTTGATTTGGTCAATCTAAATACTTTAGATGAGGAGAACACATCATCACTGCCACCTCGAAAGGACATACCCGTGTATGGAGAAGCATGGATATAGACCTTCTGGAAACTGGAGCCCAAAGACACTTCCACAGGCTCTACATCAAATCCCACGCCAAAATCTGATAAGGAGAGTACCATCAACCCACTTCACTCATCTATCTTAACCTTCACAGATACATCCTCAGAACTTAACTTAATCGATGAGATCATACCTATCATCCACCCTGAACTCATCGACTAGAACTAGCCTAATCCCCCATGTCTTGATCACTTCCAAAACGATGAACTCATAAATTTTTTAGAATTACGAGATAACATACCAAGAGGGGATCACAAAGCTGGGTTTTCCATTGAACTTAATAGCACAACATACTTCGAGTCAAATGCCAAACCTTTCAACTGCAAAAATATCACAATAAAACATGGATCTTCTAGTGAAAACCAAACAATGGCACTTGTTGATTCAAAAAAAGTAAAAAAAAAGAGTGAATCCGACGATGAAAACCTATCCGAGGTGCCTAAGGATGAAAGGTTTGACATCCTACCCTTTAGTACAAATCAGGAGAGATCAACGATTCTAATCGAAGAAATAAAGGAATTCAATGTGGGGAACCCTGAGACACCTCATCAAATACTTTTGGAAGCTTTATTAACTCCAGAGGAACAACCACTATTTGTAGAATTCTTCTAGCAGCATCAAATCAACTTTGCATGGTCTTGTGCAAACATGCCTAGATTAGATCCTGACTTGGTTATGCATCATCTCATAGTAGCAAAGGAAGCTAAACCTATCAAAAAAAATCTTCAAAAGATGCACCCAGAGATTGTTGTTCTTTTCAAAGCTGAACTCAAAAAGCTCTTGGATGTTGGGTTCATCAGACCAATTGATTATGCAGATTGGATTTCCAATATTGTCCATATTGGCAAGCCTATTGGGGGAATCCGTATCTGTACAGACTTCAAATATTTGAACAAAGCATGCCCTAAAGATGAATTCCCATTACCAAACATCTACATGATTGTCGATTTAACAACAGGTCATGCAATGCTTTCTCTTATGGATGACTTTTTCAGGGTACAACCAGATCAAGATTGCTCCAGAGGATCAACACAAAACTACTTTCACAAGCCCATGGGAAACATATTGTTGGAATGTGATGTCTTTTGGTCTGAAAAATGCAAGGGCAACCTATAAAAGCGCTATAACTACTGCTTCTCTGCAAAAGAGGGTTAGAAAATCTATTCGAAGACAACACACACACAAGAGAAAAAACATTAGTGTTAGCAACAAAAGATTATTCTAAACAGGCATATCAAAAGAGATACTAAAATAATGAGAGAATATTTAACTAGGAAAGTAAATATGATGAGGCATCTCCAAATGCCTCCTACCATGCTTTTAGCTCCTTCTCCTTTGTTCCTCTCCTCTCCAAGTTCCAAACTAGTGTAGCCTCCAACAGTTTTTTACACTATGGATGCTTATGGAGGTTTGAGATTGAAGTATTTGCTCTAAATGTGAATAAAAAGCTAATACTAGATGCTATAATATTAAAATGATTTATTTTAAACCAAAATAACAAGATATTAGTGATTTATGCTAAATGTTCTCTAAAATTCTCTATAACCTAGATGCATACAAGTTTTCAGGATTATGACTATGAATGCTAAATGCTTGAGGATTTGAAAATGAGGAATGTGAGCTCTATTTATAGGTAAAATGGAGCAATGGATGGTGGAGATTGAGTAATCTCAACAAGGGTTAGAATTGAATGGTATTCAATCCATGTGAAAGCTTTCAACCCAATCCCAGGATGACAAGTGTCAATATGAGATAGGTTGAGAGGAGAGGGAATAAGCATTAAATGCTTGACATGACTTGAGAGTTAACTTGGGAGTTAAGATCAAGGTTAGGTTGAATGAATAAAATATTTATTCAAAGAATAAAGCTTTTATCCAATGGATAAACTCCTGTGCAAAGGCAAAAGGGATAACCATGGTCAAAGCAATAAATGCTTGAAGAGACACATGAGTGCAAGTTGAAATAACCATAAATGGTTATGTAAGAGCCATAAATGGTCATGGAAGACTTCGGAGTTTAAATTGTTGAATACACAAAGCATTAAATGTTTTTCAAAGACTTTTAAGTCTTTGAGAAGTGACTCCAAGTTGCTTAGGAATGTGACAATAATTAGGGGATGGATTAAGCTAATTAGGAAGGGTTTAGAAGAATCTAGAAGGGGGTTAAGTTTGCAAGTGGATTTGGTGGGTGAGGGAAAATAAGATTTTTATTAAAAATAAATTAATTTATTTCAATAAATGTGTGCAAGTTGCATTTGTAGGAAAATGCAAGTGGAGGGGATTTATGATTTTAAATAAATGTTTAATTTAATTTATTTAAAAGAGGAAAGGGGATTAAATTAAATAAATATGATTTATTCATTTAATTGATTTATGCATTTGGTATAATGAATTAATTAAAATAAATTGAATAATTTATTTAATTAATAGGAGAATGTTTGAAGATGATATAATTAAATGTTAATTTAATTAACTGATGGCTAGTGGATTTTTAATCAAATACATACGAAATATTCATTTAATTAAAATGGACAGATTTATGTGACTACATTTGCCCCTCTTTGAGATGGTGCGGTTTATCGCATCGTTTCAAAGAAAGAAAAATAGGTGTGAAGAAATGCCCCATAAAATGTTAATTAAATGGGTGGTATGCCCCCTCGAGAGATGGGCCAAAATTTTTTAAAAAATCGGGTGATCTCTCGAAAAAGAATGAAAATTGGTAGAGTGATAGAAGAGAAAAATTTAGCAATATGAGTGAAAAGTAGAAGAAATCGGAGATAAAATGGAGAAATGGGAGGCTCGGGAAGTTCACAAGGACCACGGCGGTGAGCGAGAAAAAATTATGGTTACGGCAAAGGGTTTATATAGGGAGAAAGGGGTGAAAACAGGGTCATTTGAATCCACGACCATAGTGAATTCAAAGCTGTGATAGTGACATTTTGGAGGAGCAAGCAATAGTCAAGATGTCGGTACCAGTAGTAGAGCAGTGATTTAAGCGAGTCTGTCAATTCTAGTGGCCAGAGGACTATGGACCAGCGGTACGCAAATTTAAAATTTTGAATTTTATGCATTTGTGACATGTTTTTTGTTGAGTCCAAGTTGAGTCAGGACAATAGCGCTGAAACTATGTTTTAGCACTGTTGTCCAATTAATTAGCGCTTTTGTGCCGCAATGGCGCTATTGTGCTATTGTTTGGGCGCTTGTGCAAATATGAGTGCTATTGTATGCATGTGTTGAGTGCTATTATTTTTTTAGCACTATTGAGGGGTCAATTAAGCACTTTTGATGTTAAGTAGCGCTATTGTGTAGCTTTTGTAGTGCTTTTGTAGGGTTTATTAAGCATTTTTGTTAGGGGATTAGCACTATTGTTTAGAAAGTAGCACTATTGTTTGCAAGATAGCGCTTTTGTTTAGGAAAATAGATTCCCTAGTTTGTGTGAAAAAAAATCTCTCGATGCCAATGATGGATGGATAGGGATGTGAAGTGAGAGTTGTTTTGAACCATAGCAGCCCTGATGAGACTTCGGTCATTAGGATAAATTCTTGTTGAAGTCTAGGTGTGCCATGATTGCTTACTTGTTGAGACCTGATAATACTTGATTAAAGTATCTATTGATAGTCTAGGTTTAAACTTAATAAAGTTTGAAAACAAAACAACTGATGATGAGGGTTGATTGCACTTGTGCAGGAGGATCTACGCATCTTACAGTTGTGCAAGAGACATCCAGCTACACAGGGGCTACGTGATTGAATGACAGAGGCAAAGATTGATTGCATTGCAACAACTGGGCTGTATGATGTGATGCATATGCCCATGATTCAAATGAATCATGATTTAATGACAGCCTTGGTAGAGCGCTGACATAGTAAGACATGCACGTTTCACTTAGCGTAGGGGGAGATGACGGTGACACTGGAGGATGTGTGGCGCATCTTGCATATTCCCATTCGGGGTGAGCTGGTCACATATGATAGATCCTGGGGGACTCTAGCGGTATAGAGATTCTTCGAGGAGGATGTGTACATTGATGACGGTTTGATAGCCTGGGAGGATATCACAGCTTTGTATGAGCCATTACCAGCAGTTTTATCTAGGATCGTGGGAGGGCTACTGTGTTCGGATAGACGATCACATGGTCTGGCTGTTGGTTGGGGGCAGGTGATAGAGTAGATGATGACAGAGGGGACCCAATTTTCCTGGGGACCGTGCGTGTTAGCGCACATGTATCAGGAGCTGCATGAGGTAGTGTGCCACGGGAGAGGCTCCTTGGCAGTGGGAGTGACGCTGCTGCATATTTGGGTGTGGGAGCACTTATCGGTGACTCGACCAGTGAGTCTAAGATTTCAGGCAGTTGACCAGCCCTATATGTTCATGTACAGTGGTATGATGAGTCAACCCCACTTGGGGAAGTTAGAGTGGTGGCGGCAGGCGTTAGATGACATGGATGTAGTGATTTGGAGACCCTACATTGAGTGCGAGCCCTGGGAGGATGATGCAGAGGTGTTGCCATATGTATTCATGACCCGATTCCTCATTGGGAGGACATGCTATGATGTAGAGAGACAGGTGTTGGGCAGAGTGATGAGACAGTTTGGGTGGCAATAGGGATTGCCGAGCGGATCAGGAGAGTACGTCAGAGTGGTTCGAGAGAGATATGCATGGGGGCCAATACTTCCTTATGATCAGGCATTGGTGGAGTTCCAGATGTTACAGGTGAGGCCATGGGACATACAGCCGAGGGTGGTAGATGCATGAGTATTGGAGGATTATACTCAGTATATGGTGGCTCTTCTGATTCCACGGATATCAGATCTAGCAAAGCCGATTCCTGATTTTGAGGAGGAGAGGGGATGGAGATGGAGGAGGGGAGGAGGTCAAGGACTGATGATAGGTGGAGGAGGTAGAGTGGATGGTGGTGATGGAGGAGGTGGTGGTGGAGGAGGAGGAGGGGGGGATGGTGGAGGTGGCGGAGGAGGTGGCTTAGGTGGTCAGGTCCAGCAGAGAGGGAGAGGTGGATTGCCACTGCGGATATCACAGGGACCGTTGATGCTGGGAGGAGTCAGATTAGGTGGCTGAGGTATGGAGAGGGAGATACCAATGGAGAGAGGGGAGGGAGCTAGAGGTGAGGCACCTATGGATATAGGGGAGGGAGCGACAGGGGGTGGTGATCTTTGGGATCATATGCTAGCACATTTGCAGACTCGACTGACATCAGCCAAGACACAAGTAGAGGATCTGGAGGTGGAGGTTGCAACTAGAGATGTGCAGTTATTTGCATGAGAGTCAGAGTTGACTATAGTGCTACGGGAGAGGGATAATGCGATGGAGAGATTAGCGGAGCTGTAGGAGAGAGTCCAGGTTGGAGTAGGAGCGTAGGGTCCTATTGGGGAGGTGATGAGACAGTTTGGATGGGCACAGGCTGAGATAGAGTATTGGCGGGGATTATATGAATAGGTGGTGCCAGCTAGTCAACGAGCATTGAGCTATTCACAGATGTGGCAGACCAAGTCAGAGCGGTCTCAGAGGATGCAGAGCAGTGGGGGTGTGATGGGTCCAGGATGGAGAGAGGTGTTAGGTGGTGTAGGAGCTAGTGGGGGTTTGATGGGGCCTCCACGGAGAGATAGGTCGGATGGTGCAGGGACTAGTGGGGGAGCAGGTGGTGATGGTGGTGCAGCATCTGGTCAGAGTGGTATCTAAGAGAGCATTTTTGCATGCATGTATTTATATTGTCATTTTGGACTATGTCTTGGATGGCTCTTGGTAGCCGATTTTGTAGACTTCATTGTACTCTGATACATGAGATGATATATATGAGGAGATCCCATATTTTGATGATATGCATTTTGATATGTATGGATGTTTATGCTTAGATGGATACGTGTACTTTGATATATGTATACATTTATGAGATGATTCCTATATGCATGTTTTATGACGATTTATGATGTTGGATACTAACATATGAATGCAGGTTTATATATGTGTGTATGATTTGTTTGATGTAATGCTTTATGTATGTAATGCCATGATGATGATGTATGCTTATGATGATATAGATAGGATCTTGTGCTTCATGTCGATATAATGATGAGATAATGATATGCAATGATGTTAATGTAATGAATGAATGATCTATTTATGTAAATGCATCTAGATGGTTTTTAGATGAATGTAATATGGATAAACAAATGTAAAGTACAAATGTTTATATGATGATTTCTAAATGAATGCATATGTATAATGTATATATAAAATGGTATGAACCAATTTTTGAGATAAATGGTTTTATGATTCTAAATGCCTAAATATGATGAAGTAAAATGATAATGTGATGATAATGCAACTTATGGTTAATAACTGCACCTTAATGCAATTAAAAAGGGATAATGAATGTAATGTAAATGAATCCTAAAATGAGTATAATAAGACACTAATAATGGATGAATGAATGCACTTCTTTACTAAATGAATAGATAAATGAATGTATGCAACAGTAAATGATAAAAGATAATAAAGGATGATAAAATGATAATTGATAACTGACACTAAATGAATGCATAGTGAATGGCTAATACAATCAAGGACAATTGGTTTACATGAATGAATCTAAACATCATGATTATGCAATGATGGAATGATATAGGAAGACTAATGTTAAAAAAATGAACTATATGCATTTTAAACAACTAAAATGATATGAAATGTACTTGATGCAAATGCAACTAAATGTAATGTTGATGATATGATCATGATAGATGAATGCAAGGCTTTTTATACTTTGCATGATACACTGATGATGTATCAGAGTACTCGGTCGCGATTGTATCCAAGACCAGCTCAATTTTTTCTATAACTGCTCATATTTAACTTTGTTCACACTTGCATACAAAAAGCATATATATGAATGAGTAAATGGATGGGCGATATGCAACGGGATGCAATATATAAATAGATGAGATGAAATGACGATCCATAGTGCTTTATTTTTCATCGTCGAGCTTTAAAATGTTGTAAGAAAATACAAGCAACTTGACATAATGATTCAAGATGACCAGAGTATCTCTTACATGGATTTTGATATAGCAAGTTAATACAAACAACTTGATATAATGGGTCAAGTTGACCAGAATATTGCTTGTGGAATAGACAAGGGTCATCTCTGTTCATGCATGACTTGGATCGTCCTCCTTGATCTTGGGTTGATCATATCCTAAGACAAGTTCATACCTTAATAAGAGAGAAAAACCTTTATCCAAATTGGATGAGGTAGGAGGAACCAAAGAAGGAGCATTGTTCTTGTAAGCAAACAGTATGTACATAAAGAATAAAGAATATGGATCCTTGGTACTGGTTTAGGCTCATATGGTCGAGGTATACGCTGTAGTCAGCAAGCCGTAGTGATCTATGACTGCATTTTGCATAAGATCATGTAGCTTAGTGAACTTCCCATGTAGACACCATTAGTACATGCCCCAGAACTTCATCGAAATAATACGTAGAAGATACACAAACAATGTTGTAGGAACCTGATATATATAAACGAATGAATAACTCACAAATCAACCAGGTATTTGATAGCTTTAAACAGAATTTTCTTGTCAAAGAAAATGTCATTTTGTCTTTGTTTTGGTAAGGAAGGATGCATCCTTGTTGAAGACAATTTGAGTGTTGATGTTGATTGTTTGGTTGATTTTGAGAAGTGATCATCATGCGAGTATTTTTCAAGGCTTGTTTGGTATCTGCTTGGATGAGTATGTACAATGTGTTGCCATGTTTTTCTGTTTGTTTGATATTATCTGATGTTTTTTGATGTTTTTGGATTTTGTGAGACATTTTGAATGTTTTTGGTATTTGTTTTGAATGTTTTCCAATGTTTTTGATATTTTGGTGATTTTTTTGAATGTTTTTGGATTTTGTGAGACAGTTTTGAATGAAGAACCCAACGAATCACAATATAATGTAGAATCCACTTCCATCAAACAGGTTAAGGGCATTGCCCCTAGTTTAGACATGATTGTGAAAAAGTGGGATGCCAGACACATGAAGTACTATCCTTGATTATGGATCAATAACAAGCCATGACTTTGGATAGATGGATGAATGGATGTAATGAATGTGATCGCAACAAGTCCGAAAGAAAATGGAGCCATAACCTTTATGAGTGGTGCCTGTTTGCCAGGTTTTCACCATCGCACTTACCCAAGGTGCCACTGGAGTGGTTGTTCACCATTTGGATGCATGATTTTTTATTTACTATTTTGATGTTTTTGTATTTTCTTCAGGACCTTTATCTGGATGTTTTTGGTATTTTTGCTAGTATGTAGGGGAGCTTGATGCTCTGTGCAGCTTATGTATAAAACTGTTTGAGGTGCATGTTGTTGATCAGCTCTGCTAATGGTTCTCCTTCTGAAGTAGCCAACTGATATGCCCTGGACCCAAAGACAGCAGTAATAACATATGGACCCAGCCAATTTGATTCAAACTTTCCTTGATGTTCTCGGTTGGGCTAGTTACGAGGATTTGCTCGAAGAACAAGATCAGCTACCTCGAATGTACGAGGTCTAACTTGATGATTATAGCTTTTGCTCATGCACTGCTGATAGGCCTTGAGGTGATTGTATGCAGCTTGTCGCTTCTCATCAAGTAGCTCTAAGTCTTGGAGACGGGATACTCTATATGCTTCGTCATCTATAAGATTATGCAAGGAAACCCGTAGTGATGGTATCTCAACCTCAATAGGTAAAATAGCTTCTGCACCATAGACCAATGAGTAGGGAGTTGCGCATGTAGGGGTTCGAATGCTAGTTCAATATGCCCATAGTGTTGAATTCAATTGAACATGCCAATCACGACCGGCATCATTGATAGTCTTCTTTAGGATTCTTAATATGTTTTTGTTTGATGCCTCGGCCTGACCATTACCTTGTGGGTAATAGGGAGTGGAAAAGCGGTGTTCGATATGAAGCTTTTCACAGAGCTCACAAACATACTGATTTTTGAATGGAAGTCCGTTATCTGTGATGATGGACATGGGTACACCATACTGACAAATGATGTAATTGAGGATGAATGAGGCGATCTTCTTGCTGGTGACTTGGGTAAGTGGAACAACTTTGATCCACTTTGTGTAGTAATCGGTGGCGGTAATAATGAATTTGTGGTCGTTAGATGAAGATGGAAGGATTTTACCCACAAGGTCAAGACCCCATTAACAAAAAGGCCATGGTGTTGTGATTGTTTGCAGTTCTTGTGCTGGTGCATGTATCGGTTCTCCATGAACTTGGTATTTCTTGCAATTTCTGACAAAGTAGTAGGAGTCTTTTTCCATAGATGGCTAATAGTATCCAATGCACAGGAGTTTCTTGGCTAGTGACGGACCGCTTTCATGAGTTCCACAAATTCCTTCATGTACCTCTTCCAAGGCCTTTGTTATCTCATCCTGTTCCAGACATCGAAGGAGAGTACCATCAAGACTGCATCGGTATAAGGTTTCAGCAATAATGGTATATCGAGTGGTTTGGCGAAGGAAGGTTTTACGTTGGTTATTCGATTGGTTAGGAGGAAGGGTGTGATCTTGGAGATAGGTATAGAACTCACTGTACTAGGGGGATTCGGAACCAATAAGGTGACATGTCATCTCGGATTTGGAGATATCATAAGAAGGGATCCAAAGCTATTCTACCAAGAACTCGTAGCGTGTTGAATTCTATGGAAGATCTAGGAGAGATGCAATGGTAGCCATAGCGTCAGCAGCTCGATTATGATCCCTTGGTATCTAGTCAAAGGTGATAGTAGTAAATGATGCCTTTAAACTGTCCACCATTTGTTTGTACGACATGAGTTTGTCATCTTGAGTCTGATATTCATCAGTTGCTTGTCGAATGACCAGTTGGGAGTCACCATATACTTGTAGTTCTTGTAATTTCCATTGTATGGCTAGCCTGAGTCCTGTGATCAAGGCCTCATACTCTGCTATGTTGTTGGTGCATGGAAATGTGAGCCTGTAAGACTTCGGGATGTTGTCACCTTGAGGTGTGATAAATAGAATCCCTGCCCCCGGGCCATGCCTAGTGTACGAACCATCAAAGTATAGTTTCCATGGTTGTGTTGTTGTGATCATGAATATCTCTTCATCTGGAAAATTGGAAATGAGAGGATGATCGCCTATGAGTGGTGCATCGGCCAACTGATCTGCAATGACTTGACCCTTGATAGCTTTACAGTCCACATACTCGATGTCAAATTCACTGAGAATCATCACCCATCTGGCCAAGTGGCCTGTCAATGCTACTTTATTGAGTAAGTATTTGAATGGATCAATCTTTGGAATGAGTTGTACCTTGTGTGTTAATAGATAGTGCCTCAGTTTAGTGGCTAGCAAGATTACTACTAGGCAAGCTCGCTCAATAGGTGTGTAGTTGAGTTCATAGCCAACCAGTGTGCGAGAGATGTAGTAAATAGCGCACTCTTTCCCTTCTGCATTGTGTTGTGTTGTAGGATTTTGCCAAGATCAAGGGCACAATGAAAAGCATAAAAAGAGAGATAATTGAATGATAAGAACAAACTCTATTCTCATCAATATGCAAATGATCAATTGGATTAACCAATACAATGAATATAGGCCTGCTTATATAGGCAAGGCCATATGGATGTACGAGCACACAATTATGACATGTGGCTCAATGAGAAACAAAGGTAGGTAAGAAATACTAGGGGTAGGTAGGAGAAATAATATAATATTCCACAAGAGGTGGATGACCCACTGAATGTGGAGTGTAATAGCAAAATAAGACCACAAAAGGTGGAATTTCTCCTACAAGCTCTATCCCTATGTACACACTTCCCTAAGTGTCTCAAATCCAAACTATGAAGAGATGCATTATCCTAAGCTAACTTAAGTAAAGTGTAATAATATCCATAATGAATATTTATTTACACCAACACCCCCCCTTAAGTGCAACTTAGGGGAATGAAGACTCAAGTCAACAATGCAAGATGGGTCCCGACTACTAGGCCATGATAGGTACCCATGTACAATATGGAATTGCAAGCAAAACCATGCAATGCAATCTCGCACAAACGAAGAAAGGGAGAAAACCCAGTGGGAAAAAACTCCCCCCCAAAAGAGAGATGAAAGTACAAAAGACTCTCAAAGAAGAAGGACAAAACCTCAAAGAGGAAAAAGTCCCCCCCACAAGAGAGGAAGGAGAAGTCAGCTGACCCCCCCTAATGACACATCCCGCACCCCCAAGAGAGCTCGCAACTGCTGGAACTTACTCTCAGTGAAAGGTTTGGTGAATATATCAGCAACCTGCTCCGCTATAGGAAAATACTGCAATCAATGACCTGCTCCTGAATGAGCTCTCGGATATAGTGCATCTAAATCTTGATGTGTTTGGTCCGCTGGTGCTGGACCGGGTTCTTCAAGATTGCAATAGCACTCTAATTATCGCAATGTAGAACTATCGGCCATGGAGTGGTGAATCCAAACTCTGTGAGAATCTGCTGGAGCCAAATGGTCTCAGTCGCTGTGTTAACAACGCCTCGATACTCAGCCTCAGTCAAAGAGAGAGCAATAGCATGTTGCTTCTTGCTCTGCCAACAAATGGGGCCCGAACCAAGGTGAAAACTATAACCGAAGGTAGACTTATGATCATCAAGATTGCCAGCCCAATCGGAGTCTGTGTAACCAACCAAGCAAAGTCCTATGCCTGCTGCATAGTGAATCCCATAGTGATGTGTACCCTGGATGTAGTGAAGGATTCATTTGGCGGCTTTCCAATGAAGCTCATGTGGTTCCTGCATGAAGCAGGAAACCATGCCAACTACAAATGAAATATCAGGGCGTGTATGGGTCAAGTAGATGAGACTACCCACAAGCTGACGATACAAAGTGGTATCAACTGGTGGAGAAGAACACTGAGCCTCAAGCTTGACTCCTAAAAGAAAGGGAGTCGGGGCAAGCTTACAATCAGCCATATGAAAGTGTGCAAGTAGATCAAGAGCATACTTGGGCTGCGATAGTGTAATCCCAGAAGGTGACTATGAAATCTCTATCCCAAGAAAGTAGTGCAAAAGACCCAAGTCAGTCATAGCAAATCTGTCATCCAAAGCAGATTTGACCATGCTAATGATGGATGAAGTACTCCCTGTAATGATCAAGTCATCAACATAGAGCACAAGTATCAAGTGAGAGTCATCCTATCACAAAATGTAGACATTCAGATCAGAATGACACCTGGTGAACCCTATGGAGAGAAGAAAGGAATCCATCTTGGCGTACCAAGCCCTGGGGGCCTGCTTAAGGCCATAGAGAGATTTCCTTAGTCTGCAAACCAAGGAAGTATCTTGGATGAAACCCTGTGGCTGCTCCATATAAATATCCTCATCAAGATCACCATGAAGAAAAGCACTCTTCACATCCATCTGATGTACAACCCAACCATGAGCTGCAGCAATAGCAAGAGTCAAACGAATGGAGTTTATCTTGGCTATGGGTGCAAAGGTCTCAGTATAGTCAACACCTGCAACCTGAGAGAAACCTTTCGCAACAAGCCGAGCCTTATACTTATCCACACTACCATCTGCTGTAAACTTGGTCCGATAGATATACTTACATCGAACCATCTTTCTCCCCTTAGGGAGATGGACAAAATCCCATGTGTTGTTCCTCATCAAGGAACTATACTCTTCCTCCATAGCTTAGTCCCACTTAGGAACCCCTGATGCTTCCCTAAATGTTTGTGGATCGAAAGCGGTAGCAATGAATGCATGTGGTAGATCCTGATTCTGTGATCAAGTTCTCTGTGTATCTGAAGGATCCCCAACAAGAGAACCCACAGACTCAAGTGTCTGTCGAGCCCAATGAGGTCTAGGTGGAGGTGGAGAATGAGGCTCCTCAACTGCAAGTGGACCCTATAGAGGTGTAACCCTGTGAGTCAGAGTTGAAGGAGTCTCATCATCTGAATCACTAGCATCACTATCTACAATGGAGGAAGGTGGAGGAGGTAGAGAGGCTAAGCTAGGAGAGCTTTCCTCAAAGTGAACACTCCTCTCAATGAACACCTCATGTGTCTCAGGATCCATCAATCTATATGCCTTAACACCCTCAGGATATCCAACAAATATGCAAGGCCGACTCTGAGGTTCCAATGCCTTGCGTTTCTACAGAGGTATGCAAGCCTTTGCTGGACACCCAAAGACTCTAAAATGTCTCACAATCGGTTTCCTACCAGCCCAAGCCTCAAAAGGAGTAATACCTTGCAAAGCTTTGTGAGGAACTCGATTCTGGATGTGTGTGGCACAACTGATAGCCTCTGCCCAAAAAGTGGGATCAAGAGAATGTGCATGTATCATACAACTAGCCATTTATTTGAGAGTTCTATTCTTGCGATCTGCAACTCCGTTCTGCTGTGGAGTGTATGCAACAGAATGCTGAAGATCAATTCCCTCAAGTGTACAAAAATCCTCAAGTCTTTTGTTCACATATTCCCTTCCATTATCTGTATGAAGAATCTTGACCACTTTCCCAGATTGCTTCTCCACACGAGTCTTGAAGTCCTAAAATCTATCAAATACTTCACTCTTTTGAATGAGAAAGTAGACCCAAGTGAAGCGGGAGTAGTCATCAATGAAGGTGAGGACATAGCGGGCCTTACTAAATGAAGGTGCTGGAAATGGACCTACTACATCGTTGTGAACAAGTTGAAGAACTTCCAAAGCTCTCCAAGCTTTCCCCTTATCAAACTTCTCCTCAGGATGCTTGCCCATGGAACAACCTGAACATACACCCTCTAAAAAACTGATTCGAGGTAGACCTATGACCATGTCTTTAGTGCTGAGCTGCTGAAGATAGCAGTAGTTGAGGTGACCAAACCGCTCATGCCATAGCTTACTTTCTGAATTTGAATGAGTAAGCAAGGCCCTAGAAGGTGAACTTGGCACAAAGTGTGAGAATGAATAAATCCTTGACTTGTCATTGACTTGTCCCACTGCTACCAAAGCATCATCATCAAGTTCCTTTACTGCAACTGAGTCTAGTGTAAACTCAACCTTTTTCCCATTCCCATAGTGAGTGATTTGGTAGATAGAGAGAAGGTTAGTAGACAAGTTGGGAACCTTTCAACTGAACCTTTCCCTTTAACCTCTACTTGTGTATCATCTCCTATGTAAATGTGAGGTACTTTAGATAGCTCCAATGAAGAAAACTGCTCCTTTGTAGAACCCATGTGATATGAAGCACTCGAGTCAAGTATCCATTGCTGTGAAGAACCTGTTGTAGCCACAAATGCTTGCCCTTTTCCCTTAGACTGTGAGGAAGAGGAAGGAGGTGAACCCTTCTTTGTGTAGGCGGATGGCAAGTTGATGTTGTTTTTCTTAAGAAGATTAGTTAACTCATGAACTTGCTTTGCGTAGCATCGATGCTCATCATGACCATACTTCTTGCAATATGCACAAGTTGGTTTATCCTTCTTAGGTGGTGTCCCCTTCTTGGAAGAGGATGAAAAATCGCCTTGTGATGGAGAGGATGATTGTCCTTTTTCCTGTTGTGGCTTAGACTTAGAATGCTTCTTCTTTTTGTTGGAATCTTTGCCTTGACTTCCTTGATTCCCTTGATTAGCCACCAAAGCCTTGGACTCTGAAGACTTGAGAAGTCGCATGTTCAACAACTTAGATTGTTCCAATATCAACATTTCTATGAAAGCATCAAATGAAGGCATAACATAGGAACTCCCCATTGTCAAACGATGAGTTTGGAAGCTAGACACAAATGCTGCATATTCTGGTGCAAGCTTGTCTAACAAGTTGAATATCAACTGAGCATCCTTTTTGTCAATTCCACAATCCTTAAGCTTTGCTCTTAGCTCATTTGCTTTGGTGACATAATCTTGGATTGTATCAAAACTCTTGGGATCCAAGTTGGTGAGCTCATTGTCAATTTTGTAACCTCTGATTTCATCAACTTGACCATACAATTTCTAAAACATATCCCAAGCATCTTTGATTGTAGTACACTTTTCAATATGAAAGATGAGGTCATCTGATACATACTTGCGCAAAGTTCCAAGAGCGATGTAATTCTTAGTGAGCCATTCTAATTGAGCATTAGGATCAGCCTTAGGATCAGGTGGTGCTACTATTGTTCCATCTATGTAATGCATGAGACCCTTTTCCATTAATTTACTCCATACTTTAATTTTCCATGATGCATAATTATGTGGAGTTAAAGGTGGAAATTTATAAGGACTCATTGCAACAAAAATGAAAGAGTACAAAGAGAGGCACAATCACACAAGACACCCCCCCCAAATTCACTCAATCAAAGAACCCCCCCAAAAGTGATGTTTTGGCACTTTATACTTAGTGCATATACAATGGGCCACTTGCAAAAAATGGCAAAGTGGGCTTTTGATTACAATTTTACAACTACCTCAATAAGGCCAAAAGAGACTCAAACTAATAATGCAAGAGATCTAAACTAAGATCCAAGCACTTTACAAGTACCTAATAGGCCAAATAAGACCAATGTCTAAAAGTACAACTTCCACTCAAAATCTCTAAAATCTGATCATAGATTATGAAAGTAGACAAAAACAAGTGCACTTTCAAAAAAAATGACACCTAAGAAGGAGGTTGTATGAGCTCAAACGAGGCCTTTGAAGTTGCAGAATTGAGGATTGGACAGGTACAGTTGAGAGAATTTGAAAATTCCAAAAAAATTATGCACTAAAATAAAAAAATAACCATACCACTATGAAGATCATGAAATTTTAGCCCATTTCAAAAAAAATTGCACCAAGAAAGCAGCAAAAATGAGCAAGATATGGCCTTTCAAAGTTGCACTGCAAAACTGAAAAGCTCAATGAAGAGGGGGTCAAAAAATTTCAAAAGTCTGCTGATGTGGCGTTGACGTCAGCAAATGATGGGCTTAAATTTGATGCCCGTCTAGCCGTCACAAAAATGTCATTTCCCTGCGTGGCATCCGTACCGTACGAACTGCTGACGTGGCGCGGTGACTGGGCAACCAACTGGGCTGCTAATGTGTCTGTGACTGGGCACACAGGCGGGGCTGTGTGTGCACCACGTGGCGGGGTCCCGGAGACCACGTGGCGGAAGGTGTAGAGCCACTTGAGGTCGGGTGCCAGCGGTGAGGTTGCTGCCGGAGGTCAGGTGCTAGTGGGGAGGTGGCTGCCGGAGGTCGGGTGCTTGCGCGGCAGACTGGAGGCGCGATAGTGGAGCTGGGTGGCCGGCAGTGTGCAAAGCAGGGCGGCCGGCAGCAGTGGCAACTGAGGGGGTACTGGCGGGAGGTGCACGGCGGTGGCGGGAGGCTCCGGAGGAGTATGGGGCGACAACGCCAGTACAACCCTGCAACCTGCAACCTGCAAGGTACTGCGGGGTCATGAGGTTGGGGGTCTGCGGACCCCCCCAAAAATTTTTTTTTTTTTTTTTTGATTGCCTTTTTCGAATTTTTTTTTTCTTTTCTCTTTTTTTTTTTTGAAAAATAATTAAAAAAATTTCGAAATCCGTACAATAATAGCCAAAATGGGAAAAAAAAATTTCTCACCAAAATAGGTCGACTTTATAGTCAAAATTCATGGAAATGGCCTCCCGGATTCAACCGTGATGTCCAAATCACTGTATGACACCCCCAAAAAATGAAGATCCCCAAATCCGAAAATTGAAGCCTCCAAAATGTCTCCAAAAGAAACTAATCAATGAAGCCCCAATAGCTTTGATACCATGTAGGATTTTGCCAAGATCAAGGGCACAATGAAAAGCATAAAAAGTGAGACAATTGAATGATAAGAACAAACTGTATTCTCATCAATATGCAAATGATCAACTGGATTAACCAATACAATGAATATAGGCCTGCTTATATAGGCAAGGCCATATGGATGTACGAGCACATAATTATGACATGTGGCTCAATGAGAAACAAGGGTAGGTATGAAATACTAGGGGTAGGTAGGAGAAATAATATAATATTCCACAAGAGGTGGATGACCCACCGAATGTGGAGTGTAACAGCAAAATAAGACCACAAAAGATGGAATTTCTCCTACAAGCTCTATCCCTATGTGCACACTTCCCTAAGTGTCTCAAATCCAAACTATGAAGAGATGCATTATCCTAAGTTAACTTAAGTAAAGTGTAATAATATCCATAACGAATATTTATTTACACCAACATGTGCCAATAGTACACCCAATGCCGTATTTGTTGCTGATATATAGAGTAACAAAGGTCTGGTTGGATCTGGTGGGATCAGCAATGGTGTATTCATGAGATAGTCTTTAAGTATCTGGAATGCTTGCTAGCATCTGGTATCCCACTGAAAGCGGATGTTTTTGTATAGCAGATGTGTAAAGGGGTGACACTTATCTGCCAGATGTGCAATCAATCTTCAGATAGATTGTAGCCATCCTTGTAATGTCCTTAGCTGACTGATGTTCTTTGGAGGTGGCATTTCCATGATTGCTTTGACCTTTGCTGGATCGACCTCAATACCTTTGCTTGAGACAATGTATCCTAGAAGCTTCCCTGAGGTTACTCCAAAGACACATTTCTTTGGTTTGAGTCGAACATGATATTGTTCTAGTCTATCAAAGATTTTATCTAATATGTCTAGATGACCTTCTCTTGTGAGTGATTTTGCTAGTAAGTCATCAACATAATCTTCCATTATGGTATGCATCATGTCGTGGAAGATGGTGGTCATTGCTCATTGATAGGTTTCTCCTGCATTCTTGAGACCGAAAGGCATTACATTCTAGTAGTATGTGCCCCATGGACATGTGAAGGTTGTCTTATGTTGATCCTCTGGTGCAATCTTTATCTGATTGTATCTTGAAAATCCATCCATGAGTGAAAGCATGGCATGTCCTGCTGTTAGGTCCACTATGATGTCAATGTTTGGTAGGGGGAAGTCATCCTTAGGACATGCCTTATTCAGATCTCTAAAGTCAGTACAAATATGGATGCCCACATTTGGTTTGCCGATAGGCACAATATTAGATATCCAATCTGCATAACCAATTGGTCTAATGAAACCAACATCTAGGAGTTTCTTGAATTCTGCTTTGACTAGTATTGCAATCTAAGGATGCATCTTATGAAGCTTCTGCTTGACAGGTTTGGTTCCTTCTGCTACAGTGAGGTGATGCATGACTAAATCAGGATCAAGCCCAGGCACGTCTGCATATGACCATGCAAAGTTGATCTGACGCTTTTGAAAGAACTCTACAAATTGAGGTTGTTCCTCTAGAGTTAGAAGAGATGCCAGATGTATGTGGTGAGGAGTTTTAGGAGTCCCCACGTTGTATTCATTTGTTTCCTCGATGAGAATCATTGATCGTTCCTGTTGTGTACTAGCAGGGAGAATGTCAAACCTTTCATCCGACGGTGCCTCAGAGAGGTTTTCACCATTGGATACGCTCTTTCTTTTTACTTTTGTTGGATCAAATAGTGCCACGATGTGGTTTTCACTGGAAGATCCATGTTTTATTGTTATATTTTTGCAGCTAAAAGGTTTGGCATTTGCCCCAAAGTATGTTGCGCTATTAAGTTCAATGGCGAATCCAACTTTGTGGTCCCCGCTCTGTATGTTATCCCGTAGTTCCAAAAAGTTCACCAAATGATGCTCTACAAAAGAGGGTTAGAAAATCTGTTCGAAGACAACACACACACAAGAGCAAAAACGTTAGTGTTAGCAACATAAGATTATTCTAAACAGACATATCAAAAGAGATACTAAAAGCATGAGAGAATATTTAACTAGGAATGTAAATATGATGAGGCATCTCCAAATGCCTCCTAACATGCTCTTAGCTCCTTCTCCTTTGTTCCTCTCCTCTCCAAGTTCCAAACTAGTGTAGCTCTCAACAACTTTTTGCACTATGGATGCTTATGGAGGTTTGAGATTGAAGTATTTGCTCTGAATGTGAATAAAAAGCTAATACTAGATGCTATGATATTAAAATGATTTATTTTAAACCAAAATGACAAGATATTAGTGATTTATGCTAAATGTTCTCTAAAATTCTCTATAACTTAGATGCATACAAGTTTTCAGGATTATGACTATGAATGTTAAATGCTTGAGGATTTGAAAATGAGGAATGTGAGCTCTATTTATAGGTAAAATGGAGCAATGGATGGTGGAGATTGAGTAATCTCAACAAGGGCCAGGATTGAATGGTATTCAATCCATGTGAAAGCTTTCAACCTAATCCCAAGATGACAAGTGTCAATGTGAGATAGGTTGAGAGGAGAGGGAATAAGCATTAAATGCTTGACATGACCTGAGAGTTAACTTGGGAGTTAAGATCAAGGTTAGGTTGAATGAATAAAATCTTTATTCAAAGAATAAAGCTTTTATCCAATGGATAAACTTTTGTGCAAAGGCAAAAGGGATAACCATGGTCAAAGCAATAAATGTTTGAGGAGACACATGAGTGCAAGTTGAAATAACCATAAATGGTTATGTAAGAGCCATAAATGGTCATGGAAGATTTTGGAGGTTAAATTGTTGAACACACAAAGCATTAAATGCTTTTCAAAGACTTTTAAGTCTTTGAGAAGTGACTTCAAGTTTCTTAGGAATGTGACAATAATTAGGGGATGGATTAGGCTCATTAGGAAGGGGTTAGAAGAATCTAGAAGGGGGTTAGGTTTGCAAGTGGATTTGGTGGGTGAGGGAAAATAGGATTTTTATTAAAAATAAATTAATTTATTTCAATAAATGTGTGCAAGTTGCATTTGTAGGAAAAAGCAAGTGGGGCGATTTATGATTTTAAATAAATGTTTAATTTAATTTATTTAAAAGAGGAAAGGGGATTAAATTAAATAAATATGATTTATTCATTTAATTGATTTGTGCATTTGGTATAATGAATGAATTAAAATAAATTGAAAAATTTATTTAATTAATAGGAGAATGTTTGAAGATGAATTAATTAAATGTTAATTTAATTAACTGATGGCTAGTGGAATTTTAATCAAATAAATACGAAATATTCCTTTAATTAAAATGGATAGATTTATGTGACTACAACTACCATATTTCATGATATGATGCACACCATAATGGAAGATGATGTCGATGATTTACTAAAAATCATTATTAACAAGAGAAGGTCATCTGGAAATATTGGGTCAAATCTTTTTACAGATTAGAGAAATATCATGTCCGTGTAAATCCAAAGAAACGTGTCTTTGGAGTAACCTCCGGGAAGCTCCTAGGATACATTATCTCAAGAAAAGGCATTGACGTAGATCCGATGAAAGTCAAAGCAATCATGGACATATCACCTCCTAAGAACATCAGTCAGTTAAGGACACTAAAAGGGCAGCTACAGTCAATACAAAGATTCATTGCACAATTGGTTGATAAGTGTCATCCCTTCACACACCTGTTACACAAGAATATACGCTTTCAATGGGATATCAAATGCCAACATGCATTCCAACTTCTTAAAGATTATCTAATAAATACACAATTATTGATCCCACTAGATCCAACTATACCTCTATTGCTATATATTTTCGCAACAAATACAACATTAGGAGTACTCTTGGCACAACACAATGCAGAAGGAAAATAATGTGTTGTCTACTACATCTCTCGAACATTGGTAGGCTATGAACTCAATTACACACCTATTGAGCGAGCTTGCCTACCAGTTATATTGGTAGCCACCAAACTAAGACACTACATGTTGACACACAAGGTGCAACTCATTGCTAAAATTGATCCACTCAAGTACTTACTCAACAAAGCTACATTGACAGGCCGCTTGGCCAAATGGGTTATGATTCTGAGTGAATTTAATATTGAGTACGTAGATCACAAGGCTATCAAAGGGCATGTTATTGCGGATCAGTTGGTCAATGCACCCCTCACAGGTGATCATCCTCTTGTTTCTAACTTTCCAAATGAAGAACTCTTCATGATTAGAGCCACATAACCCTTGAAGTTATATTTTGATGGCTCCTACACTAGACATGGCTCAAGGGTAGGTATTATTTTCATCACACCTCAAGGTGACAATATCCCGAAGTCATACAAGCTTACTTTCCCATGCACCAATAATATAGTAGAATATGAGGTCTTGATCACAAGACTCAGATTTGCTATACAATGGCATCTCAAAGAGCTATAGGTCTATGGTGATTCCCAGCTAGTGATCTGACAAGTTACCGATGAATATCAGACAAAGGATGACAAACTCATGTTGTATAAATAGATGGTGGATAGTTACAAAGAATCATTTACAACTATCACATTTGAGAAAGTACCCAAAGATCAGAATCAAGTCGTCAATGCAATGGTTACAATTACATCTCTCCTAGCTCTTCTGCAAAATTCAACATGCTACAAGTTCTTGATAGAACAAATTTGGATCCCTACTTATGATATCCTCGAAATAGAAATGATATGTCACCTTGTCTGTTCTGAATCCCCATGGTATGGTGAGTTCTTCACTTACCTCCACGATCACACACTTCCTCCCAACCAATCCAATAACCAACGCAAAACCTTCATCCGCCAAACCACTCGATACACCATTATTGTCGAAACCCTATATTGGTGAAGTCTTGATGGTACTCTTCTTCGATGTTTGGAACAAGATGAGATAAAAAAAGCCTTGGAAGAGGTACATGAGGGCATTTGTGGGACTCACTCAAGCGATCCTTCCCTTGCAAAAAAGATCATGTGCGTTGGATACTATTGGCCCACCATGGAAAAAGACTCCTACTATTTTGTCAGAAAATGCAAGAAGTGCCAAGTTCACAGAGACCTGATACATGCACCAGCATAGGAATTGCAACCAATCATAACACCATAGCCCTTTTGTCAATGGGGACTTGACCTTGTGGGTAAAATTCATCCATCTTCATCCAACGACCACAAATTTATCATTACCGCTACCAGATACTTCACAAAGTGGATCGAAACTATTCCACTTACCCAAGTCACTGACAAGCAGATCGCCTCATTCATCCTTAATTACATCACCTGCCAGTATGGTGTACCCATCTCCATCATCACAGATAACGGACTCCCCTTCAAAAATCAAGATGTTCGCAAGCTCTGTGACAAGTTTCATATCCGACATCGTTTTTCGACCCCATATTACCCACAAGGCAATGATCAGGCTGAAGCATCAAACAAGAACATATTAAGGATCCTTAAGAAGACAGTCAATGATGCTGGTCGTGATTGACATGTTCAATTAAATCTATCACTATGGGCGTATCGAACTAGCATTCGAACCGCTATAGGTGCAACTCTATATTTACTATTCTATGGCACAGAAGCCATTCTACCTATTGAGGTTGAGATACCCTCTCTATGGGTTTCTTTACATAATCTGATCGATGATGAAGCATATCAAATCTCACATCTTCAAGACTTGGAACTACTCGATGAACGATGATAAGCTACATACAACCATCTCAAGGCCTATCAGCAGTGCATGAGAAGAAGCTATAATCATCGAGTTAAACCTTGTACAATCAAGGTAGGTGATCTTGTTCTCAGAGAGAATCCTCGTAAACAACCAAATAGAGAACATCAAGGCAAATTTGAATCAAACTAGCTGGGACCATAAGTTATTACTGTTGTCTTAGGGTCTGGGGTATATTAGTTGGCAACTTCAAAAGGGGACCCCCTAACAGATCCTATCAACAACATGCACCTCAAAAAATTTTAGATATAAGTTGTACAGAGCATCAGGCTCCACCATATATCATAAAACACCAAAAACATTCAGAAAAATGTCCTGAAGAAAATACAAAAAATCAAAATAGTAAAGAAAAATCATTCATCCAAACAATGAAAACCACTTCGGTGGTACCTTGGGTAAGTACAATGGTGAAAACTAGGCAAACAAGTGCCATTCATAAACAGCTATGGTCCATTGTCTTTCACGCTCATTACGATTGCATCCATTGCATCCATTGAATCCATTACATACATTCACTAATCATTCAAACCATGGCTTGTTGGTCTGCGAATTAGGGTTATGTATCTAGCATCCAGCTTTCATACGCAACATCTAAACTGGGGGCAATACTCTTAAACTACCAATGGGAGTGGATTCAACATTTCATATTGTTTATGGTAAAAATGGAAACAACAACATTGAAAGACTAAATGAATTCAACCACAAAACCCTAGCCCAACAACAACAAAGATCCGCCATAACATATGAAGATTACCTAAGACAATGCAAATCAAATGAAATCACAAAGATTATACCATCACATGTCCAATAGGATTTGAATCTCCATTCTTCTTATCTCCTTTGATCTTGCTTGATATATTTTCTGTCAGATTTTATGTGTGCACAAGAGCTCAACAAAGAACATAAATGTGGTTGATAACTAGATCGCATATGAAAGTTCGAATGCTAGAACGCTTGAAGACTTGAATGCTTGAAGGAAGGGAGAGATAATATAATGATTAGGGTTGATAATGATGGTAGCATCTCCTTATATAGAAGACACTATAAGAAATGAAGGGATAAGATTAAGAGGTGTAAAAGATAAATGGTCGGCTAGGATTAGAGAGTAGGTAAAAGAAATAAAAAAATAATGAGAGGGTAGGTAGTGTAGGAATTAAGAGATGAATGACATGTGTCATAGGTAGAAAAGGCTAATGAATTAATTAAATAAATAAAGATTTATTTAATTAATAGAAGAAGTGGGATCAATTAAATAAATAAGGTATTTATTTAATTTAGGAAAAGGACAATTTAAATAAATAAAGGTATTTATTTAAATGAGAAATAAGGCTAGAAGAGGATAAATGAATTAATTAAATAAATAAAGATTTATTTAATTAATAGAAGAATTAGGCTTAAATAATTAAATAAATAAAAATATTTATTTAATTAGATAGGACAATTTTAGGTGTCTACATTTTGCACCTCTTTGAGACAATGCAGCTTGTCGCGTTGTTTCAAAGAAGATAAGATAAACTGATACGAAGTTGCCCCAAGATGGGAATGATATGCCTCCTTGAGAGATTGGATGAAAATGTTTGAAAATATCGTAGACAATCTCTTGATAAGAAAGAAAGGCTAGAAAGGATTGACCAAATAGGATAGAGTGACAGAGTCACGGGATAAAGAATACTGACTCGGGAGACTCGGGCTAGGGTAGTCTATAAGATAGATTATGAGGGAAAACATCCTCATTGTCATCCACACACCTAAGAGATTAGAGTGCAGAGAGAGAAGAGAGTGGTCAACAGTCAGCAATGGTGGCATTAGTGCATAGATTCGATTGTGTTCACCGATATCAGAGGCCAGCAGATGCAACAGAGCCGATGAGTACCACAAAACCTCCTTGTACCTTGTTGCATTAATTGTTGTCATAAATGCATGTCAGGTAGGGTAATAAATGCACTTTAGGTATGTCTTAGAAAATGTCAGTAGAAAAACACTAAGGCGCATTTGCGTCAATGCTAGGTGCATCTGGGTAGGCTAGGCGCGTAAGTCTTAGATGCAAACATGTTTGTGAAGTCTGGGAACGTTTATGCAAGACAAGCACGTTTGTGCCAAACAGAAGCATATCTATGTGATTCAGGCACGTCTATGCAGAGCAGGCACATTTAGGAAGTATGCAAGCATGTTTATGTTTTGAAAGCACATTTATGTCTTCAAGGTCGAATTGACAGTTTTGTGATAAACATACGCTGTCGATTGGATAAGCTATTGAGAGGATACACTTGAGTAGGTCCTCTAGGGAAGACTAGGATAGCAGATAGGGCTAGGACTGACAATTTTGTGATAGAACATACGTTACCAATCAAGAAACTACTCAAGAGGATAGACTCAAGCAGAGGCCCTAGGATAGGATAAAGCAAGGCACTTTGTGATGAACAAGGAGTACCAAAGAAATTGACAATTCTATGATAAAATATACTTTGTCAATTGGATTAGGCTGAAATTGGCAATTCCGTGATAGAACATACGTTGTCAATTGGATAAGCTACTCAAGAGGATACACTCAAGTAGGTTCCCTAAAAGATAGGATCAAAGCAGAACTTTGTGATGAACAGGGAATGCTACTAGGATAGAAAGAAGTACTTTGTCATGAACATGGAGTACTAAAAAAAGCAGCACTTTGTGATGAACAGGGAATGCTACTAAGATTGAAAGTAGTACTTTGTGATGAACAGGGAGTACCACTAGGATAGAGTGTCATATGATAGATATAAGCACTAGGATAAAAAGAAGCACTTTGTGATGAACAAGGAGTACCACTAGGACAAAACAACAACACTTTGTGATGACCGGGGAGTACCACTAGGATTGACACAATTAATTTTCTTGACTACAGGAGGACCTACCTATACTGAGGTCATGGGAGAGATTCCCTTTGACTCAGAGTTTACGACCAGAGCTGATGTTCGAGGATAAAGTAGCGGTTGAGGCTATGGGCCTGAGATATATCATGTATGTAACTGAGTTTCGAGTGAACATGGGATTGTTGACTGCATTAGCTGAAAGATGGCACTCAGAGACATGCACTTTTTATTTGCCGATGGGTGAGATGACAGTCACCTTAGAGGATGCATATAGGATATTAAGGATACTAATCATTGGGGAGTTAGTTCCTTATGATTGAGAGGGAGATAGGGATACATTGAGAGGAGTGTCTCAGGATCCAGGACTGGAGATGAGGGTAGGACATGTGGCTTGGGACACTATGACTGCTACAAGATTGGCTCTACCGATGGTGTTGGTAGGAGTGATCAGTGGGTTCCTATGTCTAGACAGGGTGACACGAGGGTTGGTTGTGGGATGGGGGAGGACTCTAGAGACATTAGTGACTCAACACACCAGGTTTGCATGGGGGCCATGTCTACTGGCACACTTCTATTATGAGCTGCATCAGTTTGTGTATCATGGATTAGCGGGATTGGGATGTAGAGTGACATTACTACAGGTATGGGCATATGAGAATCTGTCGGTAACACGACTGATACGTTTCAGAGGCAGGCGACATGGGAACAATTTTGTACATTTGTATGATATGATTACATCGTAACTACAGATTGGGAGGCTGGAGCATTGGTGCAGGGTTATTAATGAGATAGATAGTGTGATATGGAGGCCTTACTAGGTTTGTGAGGAGTGGGAGGATGATGCAATGAAGCTGCCATATATGTTACGGAGTAGGTATCTGATTGGTTAGACACCATATCCTATTGAGAGGCAGTTGATAGATAGGGTGTGCAGGCAGTTCGGTAGGATACAATGGATGCCACGGAGGTCAGGGATGTATGCATGGATGGTGAGAGATCAGGCTCATTTTGGTCCATTATTGTCTTATGATTAGGTAGTGACATGGCTATAGGAGATGGTTCTCATGCCTTGGGATATATGGGCTGATGTAGAGGATGTAAGGATGGATGCAAAGTACACTGCATATTGGGCAGAGCATCTATTTCCATAGCTGACGAATCCAGGGGAGCCGATTGAGGGAGATAGTGGAGGTGATGGAGATGATAGTGGCAATGGTGGAGGAAAAGGCCGAGAGTGGAGGCGAGATGCAGTGGTAGAAAGAAGAGTGGATCAGAGGAGAGAGGGCGAAGAGGAGAGACAGGTTCATGTATCGAGGGGTAGAGGTGGATTGCCATTACAGGTGCCAATAACACAGGTTCCTAGACAGGTACAGGGACAGGGACAGGAGGAGCCACAAGGACAGGGTGAGGGGAGAGAGGAGGAGGATGAGCTACTAGCCTTGAAAGAGATCTTTTAGGGACAGGCAGATGAGATCCAGGATCTAAAGAGGGAGGCAGTGAGGCTCAAGAGACAGTTGAGAGACACTGAGTGGGAGAGGGATCAGGCTATTCAGCATTATACAGAGGCTGAGATAGCACTGAGGGTAGGGAGGAAGACATTAGAGGAAATAGGGGCTAGATATGCCTATGTTCTTCAGGTAGGGGAGGAGATAGGCTACTAGAGGGACCTATACTATGCAGTGGTGCCATCAGATAAGTGGGCTAGGAGCTTCCAGAGACCATCATGGATGACGACGACCACTGGAGGGAGGATCAGGAGACATGCATCTAGTGGTGGGGTCATGGGTCCTCCATCACCACCAGATAGAGGGGGCAAGAGAGATGATCCTGGGGTAGGTCCCTCTAGGGCTCAGATTCCATTGAGGCCAACCGGCTCCGAGGGAGGGAGTTCATCATAGCCTTAGAGGGCTCCCTATGTATCAGTTTTTGTACCATTTTTGTATGATGATGTAGACACCTTCGGGTGATTGTAGCCATATGATTTTGAAATCATTGTATCATGACACTTATTTTTTTGATATATATATGAGATGATTCATCCTTGCAGCAGCTAAATGCATGTGTACCTCTGTGATGCTTGTTCTATGTGATGCTTATGATTTTATGATTTGGATGCAAATATGTACATGATGAAATGCAATATTTTTGTTCTTTTATGTTTTAATATGTTATGCAAATGCAAATGTGAATGTATGAAATGTATATGAGTATGATAATGCAAATAATTATTTACATGATGAGAATGTAAAATGTACTAACATGTGTTGTTTGCAGGATGTGATGCAATTGTGATATCTATATGTATGCTAATATGTGGTAATGCAGATGGAAAACTACATGAGATGTAGATATTTTTGGTGTGTCATTATACTCAGTCATGTGACAAAGGGCTACATGGCCTGAAGAAGGACAATGAAGGTCAATCAAGAAAGGGGGATGGAAGGTAGAAGATATGGAAGTGAAAGAGCTTCTTGTGTGTTATCATCATTGATCTTTATTATGGCAAATAGGTTATGACAATCCAGGTATATGTTTGACCCAGAAAGTCATTGTACCTGTTTACATGGAGATTAAATAGTTGCAAACAAAGAATGCCCTAGTTCACACTAGACTCACAGTTTCCTCATATCCTTGGACAAGTCATAGCATTACTAAGAGACAATCCACAAACAACAAAGAAAAACTAGGTGATGATACCCCATCCTCGCCTTTCTAGTCAAAGATATCCTGGAGATAAAATCTCTAGTTAGAGACATCTTGGAAAAGCTAAAAGACATGTCACCAAAAGATAAAATCAAAATAAAACTAAGACTCGACACCAACATCCACTGTAGTCCGCAAGTTTAGTGTCTCTTTTGAATTATATAAGTCTATTTGATTGTGGTCACAATTTTTTTGTTCACAAAAGGATAGATAACATTGAACCATATGTTGTCTGAGTCTGTTGAAAGATTTGATTTATTGAAGCCCATTGCTGCTGTGTCTCATCTGAAACTGACTGAATCCATGAAAATTATACTTTATTATGGATTTGCGATGCAAGTGTTGCTTTATTGTAGATTGTGCATGGATAGATTGAAGAAAGTTGGAAGAAACTGTACTCCTCAGAACGTTCGATGCTCTTAGTTCCACACCCATCACTAGATGTACGATTTTCCTTAGCCATAGATAGGAGCTGATTTATTATGGATGGAAAGGGGTGAAAAGGAGGGATTATTATGAATGTCTAACCAATCTTAGGTAGATCAATAGCAAGCCATGATGGAAATGGATAAGTTTATAATAAATGGATAGGCTGTGAGGATATTCTGAAGAGCTATGTGTAAAACTTGTGAAGGTGCATGTTGTTGATAGGATCCTCAAAAGTTTCACCCTATGGGGTTGAGAGTTGATATGCACTAGACCCATAGGTTGTTGTGATGATGTAAGGACCAAGCCAATTTGGTTTGAACTTGTCCTTCTTCTCTTTGTCTTGTTCATTCCTTGGATTCTCCTTGAGAACTAAGTCACCCACCTCAAATGTGTGAGACTTTACCTTATGATTGTAGTTGTAATGTTCCTTGACTGAATTATGTGTAGCTCGAGCGACTATCTTTCTTGATAAAGGAATAGAGATAGAATTACTAGTGCGTGAACTACACAGTCCCATATGTGTGTCACCTAGAGAAGTTTGGGCATCCCTGATAACAAAGTCCTCATGGGAGGAAGCTCCATTAAAGGTCCATGATGTATCGTCAGAAGGGAAAGGATGTGTGGAATAAATGGATGAGGAATGAAGGCTTATGATTGAGAAAAGAAGTGAAAGTATCATGACATGATGGAGACTTAGGATCAACAAGTATTCTTTTTGGCTTGGAATTGTAGAAATTTTGCCCCCACTTATTTTGATATTAGGGGAGATCATCTCTTTCTCTTTTTCTTTCGTAGGATTTTTATCCTTGACCTTGATTTTTGCAGAGTCTAGTAGCTTTTGATTTTGATTTGGACTAAAGGACTTCTCTTTATTTTTGACTTTTAGTTTTTTCTTTTCAAGGCTTGATTTTTGATACCCAATTAGTAAGGGATTTTGTAGTTCTTGTTGATCCAAGTCTGCGAGAGGACTGGAAATGGAATGAGTGGATGAAATGGTAAGGCTATATGAGTTCTCAAGAGGGCTGGCAATTCATTCAATATATTCTTCATTGGAACCACTCTTAGGACTATTGATATCAAGAGATGCTTGCACCACTAGAGGAGATTTTCATTTAGACTTAGTAGCCACGACACTAGGTAGTTCATACCCAATTCCTTGGCATTGCAAGTTGTTTTTAGGTTGTTCTTGTTGACTAAATACCTTAGGAGATAGTGGGAGTTGATCAACATGAAAGATATACTCACGACATCCCATGTCTTTAATATTGAACTTTTCTTTGATCTCTGCTTGTTTTCATGTAGAAGATTTCAATGATTCTGGATCAACATATGCTGAAGATGGAATAGCCTCTCTATTAATTGGAATTATTGTCTCGGCCTTTGGCTTCAAGTTATTGTAGTATATAAATGGATTAGGATCACCATTGACTATTACTTCAACTCCATTGTGAGGAAACTTAATGCATTGATGGTATGTAGATGGAACTGCCCTCATCTCATGAATCCATGGACGTCATAGCAATGTGTTGTATGTGAGATCTAGATCTAGAACTTGACAAACCACATCCTTCGTAACTAGCCCAAATTTGTGAGGTTGTTAGGATTCCCAAAGATATTGAGAAGGCGGGGCTGAATCAGTATCTTACTGGTAAATTAATTTTCTTATCTTATAACATGAAAAGCATATTAAAACTATGTACCGGTAAATGCAGCAAATAAGAACAATAGCCACAACATGAAAAGCACACCATAACACAATATTTTAATGAGAAAACCCGGTGTGGGAAAAACCTCGGTGGGATTTGTGACCCACAATATTCACTTACTGGCCAATAAGGGAATATTACTACTATAATAGGGGCCTGCACATGCAGGAAGGCCAAGTTCTTAGAGCTCACTGCTCAATTACAAAGGAAGTCACACTGACTTACAAAAATGGATTATACTAATCCAATGTCTTGTACTGCTTCAGATCAACATCTGCTATGCCAGATTCAATATCGGTTTAAGCTCTGCTACATACATAAACCCTTCTCCAATAATTTGCATATTAGGTCTGCTACCTTCTATTCATATTTCACATCCTACTTCTCCTTACAACATTCTACAATGATCTCATACATATATGAGTCATATTACAATCCGCCATGTCGGCTTACAAAAGATTTTACAATTAATTACAAAATACATTAATACAAAATTATTGTTAGTCAGGGTGCCGGTATTCTTCTTTTTCGATGCCGGTGTTCTATATGTCAGTGTCGAGTCTGTCAGTGCCAATGCCTATGACTGCCTACCGGTATCACATGATTGCAAGGTTGCCATCAATGAAAATACCTTCAATCACCTACAATTTCTCATTGGAGTGTGCATTTGCCAACAATCTCTCCCTTTGGCATTGATGGCAACACTCATGAGAAAAATTCAAGAATGTATCCAAAAAACTAAAGTCCAAAATTCTTTTCCAAAAACTGTATACTCAAAAATGTATGCTCCCCCTGAGAAAATAATCTCTACTTCCTTCTGACCATTTTTCTCATCACACTACTCCCCCTTTGACATCAATGACAAAAGTTTTCATTCGCTGTTAATGGAGTCTTGCCTGGATTCTTATAATCGGTGGGTTACAATCTGAAAAATATCTGACAAAATCAAGTTTATACTGCCACTGAATCTTTTGTTGTCCTGTATTGCCTCTTGTGTTCTCTGCATTGTACCGGTGAGTATGTGCATTTTCTCTTCCGGTGTCTTCAGTCCAGAAACCAGAGCCTCAGATATTTCTTTTCTCAAGGAAATAAGGTAATCTAGTTTTGGACCAAGTCTACATTTCAATTCCTTTTCTTTATCCTTTATCCTTTCTTTGTCCTTTTCTAACTTCTTGATTTTCTCTTCTAGCTCAGCAATTTGCTTTTCTATCTCCAAAAATGAGTCCAATGTACCTATCCGATTGTCAGCAATATTGTTTATCTCATCTTGTGCTTTATTGATTTCCTTGTCTAGATCCTCTGTTAGAATGTTTGTTTCACAAGTGTCTCTATACAGTTTCTTGAAGTCAAAAATTATCTCTCCAAGTTCTGGTAAAAGGGTATCCATTTTCTCTTTGTTCTTCTTCACAATTTCCTACAAGAATTTCTCTTTTTCCTTAATCATTCTCTCCTTAAATGTATCCTCATTTATTTGATCAATAGTCAATATGTTGCCAGTGATGAACTTAGACAATTTGTCTAGTTGACCTAAAGAATCCTTATTATCAACAATACACTTTGGTGCTATCAATTTAAGAATGGGAATTGTATCATCAATAGCCTTATAGGCTTGTACATTGCAATATGTGATCTTCTTTATTGAATCCAATAAGACCTCTGTTACATTTGTAGGTTTGAATTCTACCATAGAAGTACCAGATGTTTGTCCAACTATCTTCTCAATAGCCATGCTACCGGTTGTAGTAATCACCTTGCTTGATTTGACCTCTGCTAGGTCAGTCTGTGTTTGCATTTCTATAAACAAAGGTTTAGGCTTTTCAATTTTGGCCGGTGGCACTGTTTCTATCTAAACCTGTGCCTCAACCTGTGCCTATTCTAGTTTCTCCATCTGTGTCTCAGAAGGTTTCTCTGAACTTTCAACTATCAATTTCTCAGATGTAGTCTCAGTTTGTACCTATGTACTTTCCTTTGCCAGTTCTTCTGATGGTTTTTCAGTTGTATCTATCGGTTTCTTAGTGGTATCCTCTGATGATTGCTCTGTAGGTTTTTCTATGCTTATCTCAACCTCTGCATCTATAGTTGGTGACTCAGTAGTCACATCTGTCTTCTTGTCCTCAGTGGTTTCTCTATCAACCACAACATTTACTTCTTGAGTGTCTATATTTATAGTGTACAAAATTTCGGACTCAGGATTAGTATCCTCTAGTGGAGTCTCCATACTCTCAGTGGCTGGTTGATTGTCAATAGTATCTATCGGTGGAGTATCTAAAAGAGGTGGGGGCACATTATCAGTTATTCTAAGGCTGGGAGGACCACCTACCTTACCTTTCCCCTTATCCCCATCCTTTTGATATACTTTAATAGTCTTAGGTCTGAGTAATTCTTCCTGTTTTTCTTTTTCCACAAAGACTATATCCCATGCATCTGTTGTTTCCTCAGAGACTTCTTTTACTCTTCCTGCCATCAGTGCTACATGTTGGTGAGCAGTGGAGAATACTGTCTGGTTTGCTTCATTGATAAGTTTATCTATTTCATCAGTTGAGTTGACTGGATGTACTGCAAGTAATTTTTCAATCTTAATTTTCTTGTCCAGCTCAACGATGGCTAACCTTCTAGCTTCTAATCTCCTATACAGATCGTTTGGTATTTCATCAACAATTTCCATCAAAAATTTCTTATATATATCCAAGTGTAAGATTACACGGTTCTCTATGCTTTCCTTGTCATTTGTTGATAGTTTGGTGTAAACTTTGCTGATGTTTTTCAAGTTACCATCTTCAGTTATTTCACTTAGAAGTTTATTCAGTGGAGTGATATCCCGTTTTACCTTCTTTTTCTTAGGAGTCAACTTTTTTGCTGAAGCCCTTACTGCCTATTGTTTTTGCCTTGTTTTCTTGGGTGTAGGTGAGGGTACCGGTGAGGGTTGTCTTTTTTTTCTATCTACCCTTTTGAATATTGTCGATATATCACTCTCAGAGGAGGTTCCAACCAATGAAAGATGAGCTTCCGATTGAAGTCCTTCCAACTCACTTTCCTTTATACCAGTTTGTTTCAAAACATCTTCTTTAATTGTTTTAGCATGTCGGGTTACTTTCCTTACTATTGCTTCAACTTTCTTAACCCTTTTCCTTGCCTGAATTCCACTTTCTATTGTTTCAAGATTGCCAAAGACTTCTTCAGTGGGTTCCTTTGGTGCTTCAAGGAGGGCTTTTGCATAAGTTTCAATAATATTGTCATCTGTATCATAGCCCATTTCAATTATCCAGATAGTTCTAGGGACAACTGTCTCCATCCATATTTCATCTTTCTTGATTACAAAACAAATTTCTTTCTGATACTTGTCCACAATAGCTTGTGACATTCTTACTCTAGTTTTCATTCGAGCCTTCAATTCTTGAAAGTATTCATTTGTTTTTCTCCCAGTTTTCTCCCATGTTTCTCAGTAGATCCAACAGTTGTTTTCCTACTAGAATGTCAAAACCAAAATCTCTTACACCAATATTGGGTACTTGTTTAGTTATGTACAACATTAGACAAACAAGAAAGTTTCCAAATCTGAATGTTCCTTTCTTATCCTTTTTAATTTTACCCAAATTGTCTATCAATTCATCTTTAAGCCATTCACATACATCTATTCTAGCATTATCATTGACCATATCATAGGCACTTTTGATACATAGGCTAGAAATTGAGTTCAACCTATATACATGTGTAGCTTTATAACCTAAGATCATACTGATAAATCTGACATTGATGTCCTTTACATCGTTTACCCTTAGAGACCTTTTGTCAAAAGTTGCATCGGTTAGGTTTATCAATGTGTCATTTGGGACCTTCTTTGTTCTGTTAGGTCTGCTATCGGTGGAAGGTAACCTTGTTACTGCCTTGACGGTTTCCTTTGTGATTTTATGGATTGAATCCAACCAGAAGAATTCACCATGAACTCTGCTTAACACAATCCTTATAATATCCTTGGGAAAATCTGGGACACTAAGGATTTTAGTAAAACCTAGGGTTTCTACTATCTTATGTTCCAGCTTGATATTTCCAGATTCATCGCAAATCACAGTGCTATACATGTGTTTGATCTCATCATCACCTAATTCCTCTATATAACAATGTATATACATCCTGGGGTCTTCAGCATATACTACTCCCTTAGGAATTTGAGAAAATGCACCTATGCTATCATCTTTCTTCGCAATTTCAGGAACCAAATTGAATACGGGTCTAGGGTGCTTAACAACCTCAACAATAGTAGGATTTGCAATAATTCAGTAGTGGATGAAGATGCCATATCTATAAATACCTCAATCCGCCTTAAGGATGAATGCTTGGATGAATTGCTTCACTTCTTCGCTAAGAATGCCTTCGCTTGGGAATTTTTGCGCTCTCGAAGATTTGATTGCTCTGTGAAATAAAAATGGAGCCAAAACACTTGCTTTATAATGTTATTTTTCAGCTACCACATTTATTTCTCACTGGTTAAGTCACAACTCATCTGCCGGTATAGAAGTAATTTCAACTTCTCACCATCAACCGAGGGAATAATAGCATGTTTTTCATTTTGTTGCTAAACCCTCAAGGATTTTCCTTCAGTTAGATTAAGAGTCTTTTGCCGGTGGAGTGTTACTCTATTCTACCGATGGAGGAGTATTCCCATCAACATTCTGATCTGACTTTCTGAACCATTGTTTTGAGAATTCTTGCTTTACCTCTTCAACCTTTTCTTTACCTTTCAAACTAGGACCTTTGTTATTTGTCGGTGGGGACTTGCTTCTCCAGAATTTTGGAATATGTCCAATCTTGTTATAGGAATAACAAGTCACATTGTTCTTCTGAATAGCTTTCCCATATCCTATGTCGGTTTGTGTTCTACATTGATTAGATAAGTGTCCAAATCTTCCACAAACATAACATCTTAAATTCATTCTATAATTTTCTAAATTATGACCAACTTTGTTGCATTTAGAACATTGACCAATGGGTCTATTAGTGTTCTGATAATTTCTAGATCTACACTGATTTTCTCTATGGCCATGCTTGTTACAGTTAAAGCATTTCCAATTAAATTTGTAAGCATTAGGTTGTCTTACTGGTTTGCTATGATCATGATTGTTTGCACTACCGGAGCTTTCACCAATTTCAAAGCTAAGTCCATTTGTATCACCATTAGGTTTCTGATTTTTTAGCATGTCACCAAGTTCTTCTGAGCTTTTCTTGAATTTCTCCTTGTGTTGATTTGCAGCAGCCAGTTCTCTCTCCAAGATTATTTTCTATCTCATTAGTTCATTTGAGTCATTTTGTGTGTGAATTAAATCTATCTTTAACATATCATTTTCATGACTAAGTCTTGTGTTTTCATTTCCAGCATCATTCAGTCTTCTAACCAAGTCATCTTCATTCTTCTTTCTATCTTCATTTTCTTTACAAAATCTCATAGTCATGTCTTGCATCTCATTCTTCATTGTAGTGTTTTCTTGTCTTATCTTGTTTACTAGACCATTAAGAGTTTCCTTTTCATCTTCATCATTCTACATCTTTTCACAGAGTTCTCTCCTCTTGTTCCTTGCAATAGTAAAATTCTCTTGAAGTGCTTGAATGATATCTTGAGCAGCCTTCAGATCATCCTCGAGTTTGATATTTTTCACCTTTTCTGCATCATAGTCTGAAAGAGCTATTTCTAATTGTTTTCTCAAGTTTTCCATCTCTACTGGTGTCAAGATCTTCCTCAAGCTGTTAGGCTTTTGAAAATAGAGGACCAGGCTTTGATACTGAGAGGGGGGGGGGGGTGAATCGGTATCTTACCAGTAAATTAATTTTCTTATCTTATAGTATGAAAAACATATTAAAATTGTGTACTAGTAAATGCAGTAAATAAGAACAATAGCCACAACATGAAAAGCACACCATAACACAATATTTTAATGAGAAAACCTGGCGTGGGAAAAACCTCGGTGGGATTTGTGACCCACAATATTCGCTTACTGGCCAATAAGGGAATATTACTACTATAATAGGGGCCTGTACATGTAGGAAGGCCAAGTGCCTAGAGCTCACTACTCAATTACAAAGGAAGTCACAATGACTTACAAAAATGGATTATACTAATCCAATGTCTTGTACTGCTTCAGATCAGAATCTGCTATGTCAGATTCAGTACCGGTTTAAGCTCTGCTACATACATAAACCCTTATCCAATAATTCGCATATTAGGTTTGCTACCTTCTATTCATATTTCACATCCTACTTCTCCTTACAACATTCTACAATGATCTCATACATATATGAGTCATATTACAATCCGCCATGTCGGCTTACAAAAGATTTTACAATTAATTAAAAAATACATTAATACAAAATTGTTGTCGGCTAGGGTGTCAGTGTTCTATATGTAGGTGTAGAGTCTGTCGGTGCCAGTGCTTGTGTCTGCCGACTAGTATCACATGATTGCAAGGTTTCCATCAATGACAATATCTTCAATCACCTACAATTTCTCATTGGAGTGTGCATTTGCCAAAAGAGGTAATGTGACTATGCCTTTGGATGAACACTCTTCATCATCATATGCCTTGATGTTAATTTTGTTTATAGAATTCACAACTTTATTTGAATATCCCAATTGTATTATTGTGTTCAAAGTACATATATTGAGACCAACTCCTCCATCTATCAGGACTCATTTTACTCAATGTTTGTGTAGAAAGGCTTCAATGTGTAAAGGTGCATTATGTGGTTGGCTTATAGAGGCGTCATCAACTTTAGTGAATGTAAGAGAATGTGGAATGGAAAGGTATCCCACCATGGCTTGAAACTAGTCCACATTTAGATCAGCGGGGACAAAAGCATCTCTCAAAGTTTTTTCAAGAATGGATTTATGTGAGGGGGATATGCGTAAAATCTCGAGGATGGAGATAAGCGCGGGTGTCTTCCCTAACTATTCTACTAGATCATACTCAGGTTTGGTTGATGAGGAAGTGGTGGTTTTAGCTGGAGCACCTTGAAAAGTGACTTTACCTCGTCGAGTTGTGACATTACATTCAGAGGTAGGTTTAGAAGAAGATCCAACTCCTTTTAGGACAATTTTAGGTCTTTGGGTAGAATTTTTAGGTGTTTTGTCCTTTATGATGATGGTAGATACATAATTGTCCATCAAAATGTGATTGATAGTTGAATAATAGTTATAGGATGCTCTGGTATAGTTGGTTTGATCATCTATGGCCTTGGCTTTTCCCTTGTCATGTTTAGGGAATGGTTCTTTAAACATCTCATGCTCTTGGCTGGAGGTATGTCCCTCGATCTCAATGTCACCTCTGTCAATAAGATCTTGTATGATGTTCTTCAGGTGATGACAATTTCCTATTTTATGACCCTTGCTCTTGTGATACTCACAGTATTCATCATCAATCCACCAATTTGGCTTGACCTTTGGTTCATATGGAGGCATATTTGGAATTGTTATTATCTTGTTTGCCACTAGCTTCTTGAAAGCTGACTCAAGTGGTTCTCCCAATGGGGTGTACTTCCTTCATGGTTTTGAAGTTGTTTGAGTGTTCACTTGGTTGTTTGTAGAGCTTGATCAAGAAAAAACTATTTTGGGTCGCACTGTATTGGCATCGACAATGCCATCATTTACCGTGTTTTTGTTTTTGTTCCAAAATCTTGGCTTGTCTTTTCCTTTAAAGTCCTCTTTGTTTTCTTTGAATATTTAAATTACTCTTTGTTCAATTAGGACCTTCTATGTTGCTAAGCCTTTTTCAATGACGTCCTTGAAGGTGGACAAACAAGATTTTCTTAAGTCATAACCAATGTCTTTGTTGACATTTTGGTTGAACATCTCTACCATTTGTTTTTGTGGAATTTCACAAGAGCACCTGCTAGCTAAATTCCTCCATCTTTGTAGGAATGACGAAAAAGACTCCCCATCCTTTTGTTTGGTGTTGCACAAAGTGGTGACTGGTATATTTGTCTCTATGTTGTATGAGAAATGTTGGATAAATGCCTTTGCTAAATCACCCCATGACTTAAGTCCAGGTGGAAGTTGAGAGAACCATTCCATAGCTTGATTGCCTAAGCTCTGTGGGAATAATCTCATCAGATATGTCTCTTCTACTGCCACTTCAATGCAAGCCATGAAAAACTGTCTTATATGTGCTTTAGGATCTCCTTTCCCTTTGTACTTATCAAACTTAGGTGTCATAAAATATGAAGGAAATTGAGGCATTGGAATGATTTTGTCGAATGGATAGGGTCTTATGTATCTAATTGTATAAGTTGGCTTTGGTGTATTAATGTCCTCCATTTTCTTTTGTATGTCTTTTATTTGTTGTTCCAAATTGTTCGTAGGTGGAGACCGACTTCTTGGACCATATCCCATACCTGAGCCAATGGGTGGAGGAGGAGGGTATTGCATATATAGTGATATTGATCATACACATGTTCATATGGAGGATGTCTATAATTATGTTGTGTATAGGGACCACTTGGTATGTAGTCATGATGAGGAATGGAATATCTGTTTTGGTCATATATACCATACTCTATAGGCATGTCATGAGTTTGTTCTTGTGTGTTGCCCACAAATTTTATGTGGGGTTTCCTTGTGTCCAAATTTTGAGCATGTCTTTGGATATCCAATTGCTTTGGTGGTTGGTCCTTAGCATTTGTATGTGATTGAGTATATTTTTCTGCATAAGAATTCCATAATGGTCTGCAAAGTTGATTATCATAAGCTTAACCTTGTGTATTCAAGATCTTAGGTCTTTGGAACAAAGATGATGGTGACTAAGGCATGAGATGTGGTCTTCTATTGCCTCCACTATTAGGCCTCCTTTGATCCATGTTGAGTTGAGATTCTTGCAAAGGTCGATGTTCCATTATTTGAGACATGTCAAAATCATGAGGGATCTTGGCTCCACTTTGCGCCATCACTTGTAGAAAATATTGTTTGTCTCATCTCATGATTTCCTCAACCAATCTATTAAAATGGGGATCCATGATGGAGTCTTCCACTTCATCTGAATGTATGGAAAAATTATCCATATTGTCATTGTGTGTATCATTGTTGTTTGTGTTATCCATGTTCTCAACATTTTGAATGTTTCTATAAGTGTCCATGTCAGGTAATGTGGTATGATCAGAATTGAAAAAGATATCATTTTCATACTCATAGGCACTCATGTTTGCAGATTCTTGAGCCTCTTTAGCTTCTCTCCTAGATTTTTGGGAACGGGTTTCAATCATGAACTAGGTCTTGACCAAGATGTGTCAGACTAACTAAAAATGGAAAGAGTATGGAAGACCAAGAGTTGGATGGAATGTAAATGAATCTGAGGTATACTTGCAATGTCCAAAGTGTAAGACCAAGTATGTATGTAGTAGAGTAGGTGTGGCTTCCAAAGAGAGGATAGTTTCTCTTGATGAGGTAAGTTGACCTTGACTCTAAGTAAGACCAAATGAGACCCAAAGGTGATAGACCTTGATGAGGGACCACTTAGCAAAATGTTGTTGTATGTAGTGTGTTGACAAAGTAAGATGAGGACAAGCAAGTGACCTTTTGACTCAAGTTTAGACAAATGTGAAAGTAATGCAAGATGTAAAGCAATGATGAACTTTGTGAGACCCAGAAATAGGTTGAATTCTAGATGAAAACCTGAAGAGATAACCTAGGAAGCTCAATAAGTTTGAAACTGACTACTCTTGTTTTTGCCAGACTGCAAGTTTTTCCAATTCTGAACACAGACGTGCCTGTATACTTCACATACGCGGTTCAATGACACATACGTTGTTGAAAACTGCATAGACGCATTTCTGAGATTTTGCAAATGTAATGTTTTTTGTGATAACACAGACGCATTTCTATACTGCACAAATGCAGTTAAATGACACATACGTGTTTTTGTCAGACACAGACGCGTTTCTAGAATCTGAGTGCAATTTTTTTTGAATTTGTGAAGTTGTTGTTGTGACCAAATCTAAATTTTTTACTATTTTTTCGTGACAAGAGGACACAATGTTGATGATGACCCAATGTTTGCAAGTGTTTAGACTCAAAATGACTCAAAGAAAAGTGTTTTGTTTGATGTAAAACTGTTTTGCATACACTTGAAGACACAAAAGACACAATGTTTTGATGTTTTGATCTTGAATGTTTAAATGAAGACAAGCACAATTCCTAAGGTTGGCTAGGACAATAGTTGTTGATCCCATATGGGGTTTCCCCCGAGGCTACGTTATTCAAAGTGGATACTTAAATGCTTGACCCCACTAGCTCCGGGGCAACCAAGCATCAGTCCCTACGAAAACTCCCAGTGGTGAACTTTGTATCTCTACTAAGAACAGCATGTGTGTGGGCCGCTCGAGAGGTCCGACCTCCTGCCCCAACAACTAGAAGGATTTTGGCTTTCTAAAACAAAAAAGTGCTAGTAAGGGCATCCGCTCGTGTGGCCATACATGCGGCACTTTCAGCTCTGTAAATATAGAAGGCTCCCAGCGAGTAGGAGTTACGCCCTACAAATGATCAAATAAATTTGATCAAACGGGTTTATGCGGAGACATAGTGTCAGTATGAACTAATCAACACATGTTACCCATGGCTTTCACAATGGATATAGTTATTTATAGTGGTTCGAAAGAGGTGGGTTTTCCTCGCTACCACTAGGGTCGTTCTCTCCTCACTAGTAGTCTTAATGACCACACGGGGAGACATGCCCTCTAGAGATTAACAAAAAAGAGCCTATTGCCCAAGACACAAAAGACACTGGTTTAATTTTAGTGCACCAATTGAAGTGTTTTCTAATCTATGAAAATAAGGCACGCAATGAAAATCAAAATAAACCCTTGCCAAAATTCTGCAACAAATATTTTTTAGTAGTTTTTCAATAATACCCCTCCCACAAGCACACAAGTTAGGTAAATTTTAGATCCAAAAGACTGTGAAATAGGGGCCTTCAACAATGCATTTTTTGACAAATTCAAAGATATGTTTTTCCATGAGTTATTTTGCATCATAAAAAAATAGAGAACTTGTAAAATTTCAAGACATTTCCAGAAATGTAAGAAAATTAAAAAAATTGCTAATTTGCTCCAAAAATTAATTTTTTATGAAAAATCATAAAAAATTCGTATAAAATTCACAATTAATCCAAAAACTCTGAAAGTTTTACTAGACACTCTTGATAGCATTCCAAACTTGCATAAAAAAATTCCTGCAAAATGATAAGCAGTTTGTGTGATATGATCAAAATATTGCAAAACCCTAATTTTTAAAGATCTGATTATTGAGTAAATATTTTGAGTTAAAATTAAAATCAAAAAGCACATACCCTGTGTATAATTATAAGAGCTTTCCAAAAATGTAAACAAATCCTAAAAATTCGCTCATTTGCTCTCAATTTTTTTTTATGAAAGTGCATTCAAAATTCATAGAAAATGCAAATATACTTCAAAAATTCTGGATTTTTTACTGAACACTTTTGATATTGTTTGTAACTTGTAGAAAAAATCTCATGCTAAAATTAAAAGTCGTTTGTGAGATTTGATCAAAATAATGAAAAACCCTAATTTCTAAAGATATGATTTTTAAGAAATATTTTGCATTTAAATTAAAATAAAAAAGAACATATCTTGTGTATAAATCTTAGAAATTTCCAAAAAATATAATAAAATCTGAAAAATTCTTTCATTTACTCTCAAAATTATTTTTTTATGTAAATTCATAAAAAAATCATAGAAAATGCAAATGTGCTCCAAAAAATTTGAATTTTGGATTGAGAGATCTTGATACTGTACTCAACGTGTCAACAAATGTTGGTGCAAAATTTCTACACCATTTATGAGATCTAAGCAAATCTCACCTAGATCTTGATCTTGTGTCCAAAACCCTAGTTGCACAAGGTTATTCTCCAAATTGTTTTACAAAACAATAATATAGGGTTAGGAAAACAATAAAAAACATAGATCTAACAAAAATCCATGTCCCACCGGGCATGCCAAAATTTTTATGGTAAAAATAGAAATAACAACATTGAAAGACTAAATGAATTCAACCACAAAACCTTAGCCTAACAACAACAAAGGTCCACCATAACATATGAAGATTACCTAAGACAATGCAAATCAAATGAAATCACAAAGATTATACCATCACATGTCCAATAGGGTTTGAATCTCCATTCTTCCTATCTCCATTGATCTTGCTTGATATATTTGCTCTCATAATTTATGTGTGCACAAGAGCTCAACAAAGAACGGAAATGTGGTTGATAACTAGATCGCATATGAAAGTTCAAATGCTAGAATGCTTGAAGGAAGGGAGAGATAATAGAATGATTAGGGTTGATAATGACGAAAGCATCTCCTTATATAGAAGACACTCTAAGAAATGAAGAGATAAGATTAAGAGGTGTAAAAGATAAATGGTTAGCTAGTATTAGAGGCTAGGTAAAAGAAATAAGAAAATAATGAGAGGGTAGGTAGTGTAGGAATTAAGAGATGAATGGCATGTGTCATAGGTAGAAAAGGCTAATGAATTAATTAAATAAACAAAGATTTATTTAATTAATAGAAGAAGTGGGATCAATTAAATAAATATGATATTTATTTAATTAAAGGAAAAGGACAATTTAAATAAATAAAGGTGTTTATTTAAATGAGAAATAGTCTAGAAGAGGATAAATGAATTAATTAAATAAATAAAGATTTATTTAATTAATAGAATAATTAGGCTTAAATAATTAAATGAATAAAAATATTTATTTAATTAGACAGGACAATTTTAGGTGTTTACACATATGATTCATTAAACTAACAAAAACATTCATAAAAACTTAGACACAACCTAAAAACATTCACATAACCCACGAAAACAACAAAAACATCACAAATATCAAAAACATCAAAAAGCAAAAACATTTGCAACATATACATATTCTTTGTACATATGTACCACAATAAAAACACCAAACAAACATTTTGAGCTACTCAAACGAGATTCACTTATCAAATCAACCAACCAATCAAAACATTTTACACACAAACTATCTTCACAAGGATGCATCCTTTCTTACAAAAAAAAGACATGGTAACAATTTCTTTGACAAGAAAATTATGTTTAAGCTGCTAAGTACTCAATTGATTTGTGATGATCTTTTTATTTATTCATATTAGGTTCCTATGCTACTCCAAGATATCCACAAGTGGTTAGAGTAGTTGGGATGGCCCCTGATATCTTTTTCTTTGTTTTCTATCTGCGATTTGTTCCAATAAGTTATTGGGCATGTACAGATGGTGTCTACATGGGAAGTTCACTAAGCTACTTGATCTTATGAAAAACTAGTCATAGATCACTATGGCTTGCTGACTACAACGTATACCTCGAACATTTACACATGAACCAGAATCGAGGGTCACTTTTTCTTGTATATAAATGCTTTCTTACAGGTACAAAGCTCCGAACTTGGTTCCTACTGCCTCGGCCAAGAACGATACTACCATGCTCAATGAGGAAAATAAAGCTCTATGAATACTCTATGGAACATCACTTCATCTCAGCTGTATATATTGCATTTTGTTGCATATCACCCATCCATTTTCTCATTCATTATGCATATCTATTGTTCACATGCAATAAATTCAGGCTTATATAAGAAAACACCTAATCGGGTTTGTGACAGAGTACTCTGATACATCATCTCACATCTGCAAATTTTCACCAACTTGCATTCATAAAATCATGTAGGTTGGGCCTAATCATGTTTAGTTACATCAACTGCACTCACTTCATTATCATTTCATTACACTTCAATTCATTTAAATATTCATTTAGGTGCATTGATTTAACTCATCACATTACGACATTTAACACATCATGTGCATTTAGTATCATTAATTTGCATTTCATTTTTTAAATATCATTATCCTATTAATTGCATTATGGTGCAACTATTCATTTATCCATTAATTACATTACAATGTAGTTATTCATTTATCCATTAATTGCATTACGATGCAATTATTCATTTATCCATTAATTGCATTATGATGTAGTTATTAATCAAACCATTGATTGCATTACAATGTAGTTATTCATCAAACCATTAATTGCATTACGATGTAGTTATTCATCATCACTTAATCACATTTTATTTTTCCATCATTAAGTGCATTCATTTAGAGAATACATCAACATTTGTATCAACATTTGTTATCCATCATTAAGTGCATTCATTTAGATCATACATTAACATTTGTATCAACATTTGTTATCCATCATTAAATGCATTCATTTAGATCATACATAAACATTTGTATCAAACATTTGTTTATCCATCATTAAATGCATTCATTTAAAAGCTCATACATAAACATTTGTATCAACATTTTGTTAAACCAGTTCACATATCCATTCATTTACATGCAACACTATACCTAAAAATGTGCATTTAACTTCATCTAGATTCATCATAAAAACATACATCATTTATTCATATCAGCATATCATATCATCAACATAAACAAGTATCATCTATCACATAAATCATACATCATTAACTCATCATATGCATACATAGTCATCATTGCATTCTTAAGCATTACAACAAAGCATCATACATCTGCCAACCTGCATACACATGTTAGAACAAACATCCATAACATGCATATATAAGTCATATCATCATCATGAACATGTAGAAAGAACATCATCCATAACATGAATCTAAGCATCAACCATAATCATCATCTTGCATAAAACCACACATGTCATCATATATATGCACATCAATGCAAAAACATGGGATCTCCTCATATATCACATATCATCTTGCAAAAGCATACATGTATCAAAGTACAATGATGTCAAAAATATATCACCCACCAAGAGCCATCCAAAATACAGTCTGAAATAACAATGTCACAAGTGCATACAAAAGTATCTCAAATAGCACTATGACTAGATGTTGCACCACCACTACCCCCTGCTCCACCTACACTATCCCGCCAAAGAGGACCCATAACACCCCCACTGCTTTGTACCCTCTATGATCACTCTAACCTCTCTCTCCACATCTGAGAGTAACTCATAGCTTGCTGACTCACTGGTACCACCTATTCATACAAAGCCCACCAATAGTCGATCTATCCCCTATCCGCTGCATAGCACTCAAAACCACCTCCATCAGATCCTGTGCATGTGCTCCCTCCAACACCCGAACTCTCTCCTGCACTTGGATCACCCTATCAACTACATCATCCTGCTCTCACCATGCTACTATCAGTTCTGACTCCTGGGCAAATAGTTGAACATCCCTCAGTGTTATCTTTGCGTCCCTATCCTCTAGTTGTGCCTTGGCTATTGTAAGTCGAGTCTGCAAGCGCATAATAATAAACTCCCACAAGTCCCCCTCTCCTCCACTTGTGGCTCCCTCTCCCATCTCCATCAGATCCTCTCCTCCCCCTGTAGCTCCCTCTCCACCATCCCCCCTCCTTCCCTGGCAACACCCTATATCAAAGGACCCTATGATAGTCTTAATGGCTTCTTGCCTCTACCCCTCCTCTGTAACCAACCATGCCCACCACCTCCACCTCCAAAACCACCTCCACCCCCAAATCCCCCACCCCCACCATCTCCACCTCCTCCTGCTCTACCAGAACCACCCCCACCACCTCCCTCTCCCCAATCTCCTCCTCCTCCACCAAAATCACCTCTTTTGTCTCCTCCCCCCCTACCTCCTCTCCTCCTCTGTCACCACCCCCTATCATACTCAAAGGCTGGTATCGGCTCGATCAAATCTGAAATGCATAGGATCTGGTGCATGGTATGATACTGCGTGTACTCATTTGTCACTCCTACATCCACAACCATTGGCCTCATCTGCCATGGTCTCGCCTGTAAGGTATGAAACTCCGCAAGGGCCTGATCAAAGGGTGACACTGGTCCCCACTGCCCACGCATACTTACCTGACCCCCTCGACAATCCTTGCCTCTGTCCAAACTGTCTATTCACCCTCCCGGGCACCTGTCTCTCAACAAGATACGGTGTCTGGCCAATCAGAAAATGTGTCACAAATACATATGGCAGGGCCTTTGCATCATCCTCCTAAGGCTCGCACTCAACATAGGGTCTCTAGATCATTGTGTCTAAATCATCCAACACCCGATGCCACCACTCTAACTTCCCTAGATGGGGCTGGCTTATCATGCCTCCATACATACATACATAGGGCTGGTCTATCACCCTGAATCTCAAACACATTGGCTATGTAACTGGTGAGTGCTCCCATGCCCAAACATGAAGTAGTGTGATCCCTACTCCTAGAGATCTCGCCTCTCGGTATACCACCTCATGCAACTCCCTATATAAATGTGCTAACACATATGGACCCTAGGCATAGCAGGTCCCCTCTATAATCATCTACTTGATCACCTGGCCCCAACCAATGGCCAGTCCATGTGAGCATCGATCGGGGAAAAGTAACCCTCTGATGATCCCTGATAACACTGTTGGTAATGGCTCACACAATACAGTTATCTCCTCCTAGGCTATGGACCCATCCTCAATATACACGTCCTCCTTAAAAATTCTCTGAACCACTGATGTCCCTAACCCTCGATCATAGGTCACCATCTCTCCTCAAATCGAGATATGTAGAATCTGCCACACATCCTCGAGAGTCACAGTCATCTCTCCCATTGATAGGTGGAAGTGGTAGGTCTCGTTGTGCCACCTCTCGGCTAGCATTATCAGTAGCCCACAATTCGTCTGAATCACGGGCATATACATCATATCGAACAATCTAGTTGCAGCAATGCAGTCTCTCTCTGCCTCGGTCAAATGCTCTCGCAATTGTTGTGTGGTAGGATGCCACTCCCGCATCTGTAAGATAGGAAGGTCCTCCTACATCACATCAAACATCATCATCAGTTGTTTTGTTGCAAACTTTTTTAAGTTTAAAACTAAACTATCAATAGATACTTTGATCCAGTATCTCTGGGTCTCAACAAGTAATCAATCATGACAAATCTAGACTACAACATGCATTTATCCTAATGACCTAGTCTCAACAGAGCTGCGATGATTCAAAACAACTCCCTCATCCATCCACGCAACACAGGCATCAAAACATATTTTTCAAACACTGGGGCATCTTGTTCTGACAATTGTGCTATTTTGCTAACAATCACACTGAAACTACTACACAATAGCACTAAAAACAATCGCGCTAAAACCACTATACAATCACGCCATTTCAAGACAACTGTGCTGAAACAACTATGCCATAGCGCTAAAACTACAAAAGCACTATTACTACTCGACAGATGTGCTAAACCTATTAGTAGCACTAAAACTACTGCACAATAGTGCCATTGTGGCACAATAGCGTTATTTGAGCTGACAACAATGCTAAAACAATGCTATTGTCTTGGTTGGACATGGATGCTTGCAAAAACACATCAAAAATGCATCAAATACAAAAATTTAAATTGGCATACTTCTAATTCGTAGTCATCTGGCTGCTGGAATCGACGGATCCACTCTAGCCGATGATCTACTATTGGTACCAGCATGATGGTCGTTGCTCGCTCCTTCACAAAAGGTCACTATCATAGCTCTGAATTGCTAACGAGATGGGTACAAATGAGTCTGATTTTACCCCTTCCCCTCCATATATACCCTCCAGCCCTTACCCTAATTCACCCCGCTCATCGTCGTGGTCCCTATGACCTTCCAACGCCTCTCATTTCTCCGTTTTAACTCTAATTTCTCCTGTTCTTCCCCCATTATTACTAATTTCTTCTATTCTATCTCCCCTCCACTTCCTTCTATTTTTTGAGAGATGGCCCGATTTTTCAAAAAATTTGTGCCCCATCTCTCGAGTGGGCATACCACCCACTAAATTAATATTTATGGGGCATATTTCTTCACACCTATTTTTCTTTCTTTGAAATGACACGATAAACCGCACTGTCTCAAAGAGGGGAAAATATGGTCACATAAATCTGTCCACTTAATTAAATGAATATTTACTATTTATTTTGATTAATAAACCATCAATAACCAGTTAATTAAATTCATATTTAATTAATTCATCCTCAAACTATTCTCTTATTAATTAAATAAATTATTTAATTTATTTAAATTAATTCATTTAACCACATTCTAAAACAATCAATTAAATAAATAAATATATTTATTTAATTTAACCTCTCTCATCATTTAAATAAACAAACAAATGTTTATTTAAATCCCTAAATTACCCCCCCCCCCCACTTGCATTTTCGTACAAATGCAAGTTGCACCTATTTGATTGAAATAATGAATTTTATTTTAATTAAAATCCTATTTTCCCTCACCCACCAAATCCACTTGCTCTTCTAACCACCTTCTAGACTCTTCTAACCCCTTCCTAATTAGCCAATCCATTCCCTAAACATTGTCACATTCCTGAGCAACTTAAAGTCACTTCTCAAAGTCTCCAAAGTCTTTGAAAGGCATTCAATGCTTTGTGTCTCCAACAAGTTAACCCCTAAAGTCTTCCAAACCATTAATGGCTCTTACATGACCATTAATGGTTAACTCCACTTGCCTACATGGGTATCTCCACTAACTCTTGCACAAGAGTTTGTCCATTGGATAATGGCATTATCCTTGAATAATAGCTTTATCCAATAACTCAAGCTTAACCAAACCCCCTAGGGGAACCCTCGGGTCATGTCAAACATTTAATGCTTCTTCCCTCTCCTCTCAAGTCATCTCATGATGACATTTGTCATCCTGGGATTGGGTTGAAAACCCTTACATGGACCATAAACCTTTCAATCCTGACCCTTGTTGAGATTACTCAATCTCAACCATCCATTGATTTGTTTTTTTAATAAATAGAGCCCATTCCTTCACAATCCAGATCCCATAACTCTTGCATGCATCTAAGTTATAGTTAATTTAGGAGAGCATTTTAGCATAATTTACATTTGTCTTTTTGGTTAAAATTAACAATAGCATTTGGTTAACTCATCTTTTATTTAGTTATTAGCTTGCATTTGCATACTTTCATAATCCTATCACAATCTTGAATCTCCATAAGACTTCCATAGCAGTGCACAACCAAGAGCTACACTCATGTGAAACTTGGAGAGGAGAGGATTAAGGGGGGAGAAACTATGAGCCTCTTAGTTAGCATTTGGAGGAGTATAGTTTATCTATTCTATGTTTGTATGCTTTCTATTTCATTCTTAATATCTCTCTTGATATGCCTGTTTAGGATAATCTTTTGTTGCTAACACTGAGGTTTGCCTCTTGTGCTCTTGTGTGTGTTGCCATTAAACAGATTTCTAATCCCTTTTTGTAGAGGGTCTGGAGCATTCCTAGGGTAATAATGAATTGTATTGTATTGTACATTAAATGAATTGCATTGTATTGTTCATTAAATGAAATACATTGTTCATTAAAGGAATTATATTTGTATTGTTCATTATACAAACAACACTTATGATGAAATGAAATGAATTGTATTTCTCATTAAATAACCATTATTAACCATTGTTGATTATTGGAATGAAGATTAAAGATTTCCATGATAACACCATGCACAGATGAGCAACAATTTATATGATCAAATATCAACTTCTGTATATATCAAAATGTCAAATTATTACAAGTGTATGTCCATGCACAAATATGGCATAAACACCAACTCAAACAAAATGTATGTCTATATACATGAATGTATGTCCATATACAAAATATACATGCCAAATAGACACGTAAGCATCTCAAAACTATCTATAACATCCTAAGTTGCTGATGGATCATCAAAATCGATCCTCTTCTCCGCACTACTTGGCTCTGAAGGAACCTGCACAAGAAAAAACAAACCACGATTAAGATTAGTTATATTATATAACACATTTGAAAAGTTAACATAAAAATGAACTATAATTGAACTATTCTTGTTTACCTCATCCCCACATTTTCTCTTTGGCTTTGCAAGACTCTTAATGTATGTCTTCAGTAAAGGAGGTATGTTTCAATATTTTCATACACAACCTACATATGTTCACAAACATGACATTGATAGAAGTTAGTATATAATTATCATTGATAATAACAAATTATATCTACTAAACACAAAATAAAATAAGCACACATGTACTCGAGGCATCTCTTCTTATTCTTCATCTTCAGGTATACTAGGTGTAGTCAACAAGGATGTGAAGCCAAGAATTCTTTGTACATATACACATCAAGTATATGAAACTATCAATCTATGTCTAGATGTCTATAATCACTATAAGTTATTTAAACTATTCCTTCAATCATATTTGCATTCAATTACCTTTCCCTTGTCTCCAACTGCACTACCAGATCCTAAATCACATAGCCCCACACTTGTGTTGCTTGTGCCCTACAAGAGTAAAATAAGATATACATGCAAGTTACTACATAATCTAATTAATACCAATATAAATGATAAGCATGTATGTACAATAAAATACAAACGACTAGGTTCAATAATATATGTACCATTAAGCTATCAAGGCCAAATGAAATGGCCATCAAGGTGCCCTCTTGGATCTGTATCAACTCCTCCTCAGTCATCAACTGTTAAATAGACCATGTAAATAAAATTAATACTTAATATTATCTAGATTATAAATATTCATTTAAAATATAGACTGAACTGTGAAAATACAAATCTTACCACTACATCATCAATGTATGATAAAGGTGCCCCTCGCCTCTAACATGCGAGGACTCCCTAGGGTATCCTCCACTCTGTGTCATAACATCTAGTGCACCGTGCATCTCATGCACCTCATAATCTGCATTATGTGTAGGAGGATTAATAGGTTGTCCAATTGGACCCAAGCATACGTGCCCACAAATGACACGACTATGGGGCACACAAATGTGTGGAGCCAAGGAGGACGTGTCAGCACCATCGGATGTACCGCTACCATCAAAAGTAGGATGAGCTACTGACCCAGCTTGAGAAACCAAAAGGCTACTCAAAGAGTGAATAACCGATATGGTCCTTGATGCAGCCCCACAAATGATATCTGGATGTTGCACTGGAGGTGGGGGATTAACAGGAGGAGGGGGAACATATGGGCCCTGGACTACTCTAACTACCCCAGGTCTATTTTGGGGCATACCTAAACCCACACCCTGGAAAGGTTGTATGTCAAAGTAGTTCATATACTTTCCTAAAACAAGCTCAGCATACATTTTTTTTATGAAGTAGAAGGGGACATCAAGATTGTTGTTGGGTGGTTTGTCAAAAACCATCCACCAACGACCCCAAAAGTTTTTCACATTACCATCATTTGTGTACCATTTAATAGAAAGTTTTTTTTGGGGGGGTCTACGGGTTGACCAGTGCAGGGATTCACAAACAATGCGGTGATTGCGACCTTGGATATCTTGATATCCTTGATCTCCTTATAGGACAAGCCATCCGCATATTGTTCCCTCATAGAATCTCGCCACAAAAGAGTGGTATTGTGCTCCTCGGTGATGGTTTCCATACTTTTTATGATCAACGTGAGGGGATCAAACATTGGGTTTAGGCAAGGGATCATACGATAGACATCTGCAATCCCCCTCAATTGGTTCAAATTTTGTACAATTAAAACCTGAATTGAGGGGGGGTTTGGCAAATGAGGGTTTGGTTGTGGTTGATCAATGTTAACATTGTTATCCCCCATTTTTAACCTAATTGAATGTAAACAATTGAATTTAGTTAACAAATTTGAACAATTTTGTATTTGATTTAAAAAAACCTAGTTTTCATGAAACAAACCATATTTTCAATGAAAAAACAAATAAATATTAAAAAAATACAAAAATTGAATGAAAATGGTTAAAAACAATAAAAATCCTACCTTTTAATGTATTTTTTTAGCAAATTTGGGTCGAATAACTTGATATCGGGTCCAAGCGGATATCAGATTCCAAAAAAATCGAGCAGCCCGTGGGTTAAAAATAACTCATGAGCTGTCACAGTCCAATTATATTGTCTTAGAAAATCGGGTATCCCATTTTTATACTTAAATTATTTTAAAATAACATTTATATAATATAATAATATATAATATATTATTATATTGTATAATAATAATTATATAATAATATATTATATAATACGTATTATATAATATATTATTGTATTATATATATTATATAATATAATAATATAATAATATATTATATTATATATATTGATGCTCTGCGAAATGGGGGAAGGTTAGACTAGAACCTGTGGTGGAATAACACACAAAAAACCAAGAAACTGTTAGTGTTAATCAACCAAAAACTAATCTAAATAGGCATATCAAAAGAGACACCAAAAACATGAAAGAATATTTAACTAGGAAAGTAAATATAACGAGACATCTCCAAATGCCTCCTAACATGCTCTTAGCTCCTTTTCCTTTGTTCCTCTCCTCTCCAAGTTCCAAACTAGTGTAGCTCTCAGCAACTTTTTGCACTATGGATGCTTATGGAGGTTCAAGATTGAAATGTTTACTTATGCTATGCAAATGTGAATAAAAGATAATATTAGATACTATGATGCTAAAATGATTTATTTTAGGCCAAAATAACAAGATATTAGTGATTTATGCTAAATGCTCTCTAAAATTCTCTATAACTTAGATGCATACAAATTTTCAGGATCTGGATTATGAAGAAATAGGCTCTATTTATAGGAAAAATGGAGCAATGGATGGTTGAGATTGAGTAATCCCAACAAGGGTTAGGATTGAATGATATTCAATCTATGTGAGGGCTTTCAACCCAATCCCAGGATGACAAGTGTCCATATGAGATAGGTTGAGAGGAGAGGAAATAAGCATTAAATGCTTGACATGACCTGAGAGTTAACTTGGGAATTAAGGTCAAGGTTAGGTTGAATGAATAAATTCTTTATTCCAAGAATAAAGCTTTTATCCAATGGATAAACTCTTGTGCAAAGGCAAAAGGGATAACCATGGTCAAAGCAATAAATGCTTGAGGAGACACATGAGTGCAAGTTGAATTAATCATAAATGGTTATGTAAGAGCCATTAATGGTCATGTAAGAGCCATTAGTGGTTTTGGAAGACTTTAGAGGTTAGTTTTTTGAACACATAAAGCCCCATAAAATGTTAATTTAATGGGTGGTATGCCCCCTTGAGGGATGGGCCGAGAAATTTTGAAAAATCGGGCGAGCTCTCAAAAAAGAATGAAAATTGGCAGGGTGATAGAAAAGAAGAAGTTAGCCATGCTAGTGAAAAATAGAAAAAATCGGAGATAAAATGGAGAAATGGGAGGCTCGGGAAGTTCATGGGGACCATGGCGGTGAGCGAAGGAAAATAAGAGTTATGGCGAAGGGTTTATATGGGGAGAAAGGGGTGAAAATAGGCTCATTTGTATCCGTGACCATAGTGAAATTATAGCTCTGATAGTGACTTTCTGGAAGAGCAAGGAGTAGTCAAGATGCCGGTACCTATAGCAGAGCACTGATTAGAGTGAGTCCGACGATTCTAGCAGCCAGATGACTATGGACCAACGGTATTTGAATTTGAGTTTTTGAATTTTACGCATTTTTGATGTATTTTTAGCTAGGTCCAAGTTGAGTTGAGGCAATAGCACTGAAAATGTGTTTTGGCACTTTTGTTAATTGAATTAGCGCTATTGTGCCGCAATGATGCTATTGTACAGTCATTTGAGCGCTTTTGTAAATATGAGCCCTATTGCATAGTTGTTTGAGCGCTATTGTTGGTTTAGCAATATTGAAGAGTTAATTGAGCGCTATTGTTGTGAAGCATCGCTATTGTATAGCTACTGTAGCACTTTTGTAGTTTAAGCATTGTTGTATAGTTTATTGAGCGCGTTTGTTAGGGTATTAGCACTTTTATAAGGAAATAGTTCTTTTGTGTGCAAGATAGCGCTTTTGTGCAGAAAAATAGATGCCTCAGTGTGATTGAACAATAATCTCCAGATGCCAATGATGGATAGATGGCAATGTGAGGTGAGAGTTGTTTTGAACCATAGCAGCCCTGATGAGACTTAGGTCATTAGGATAAATGCCTGTTGAAGTCTAGGTGTGCCATGATTGCTTACCTGTTGAGACCCGAAGATACTTGATCAAAGTATCTGTTGATAGTCTAGGTTTAAACTTAAGAAAGTTTGAAACACAACAACTGATGATGATGGTCGATGCACTTGTGTAGGAGGATCTTCGCATCTTATAGTTGCGCGATAGACATCCCGCCACACAGGGGCTGCGCGATCGGCTGACTCAGGTCGAGGGGGATTGTATTGTTGCGACCGACCTATACGATATGATGTATATGTGAGGCCCTACCCTAACTCATTCTAGTATTTCAGTGATTTTCATGTTGAGACTATTATGGATGCTTTATTTTTATGCATTATGGATTTAGAACTTATATGATTCCATGATTTGGATAACATTGATGTATATTGATGCTTCATTTCTATGCATTATAGATATAGAACTCTATATGATTCTAGAATAGGATAACTTTGTGATGATGTATGTCATTATTGGATTTGCAGGACTTTACTATGATGATAGAAATAGGATGCATGTCTTATGCATGGATCAAAATTATTAGGATTATGATAATTACTTATGTGGATTTATTTTTGTAAAGCGGAAAATCGAACCCTAGGTGTTCCCCCACTCCAAGGAGAGAGAAAGGAGGTCACTAGGATTGACGGTTTTCACTTAGGAGAGACTTTATATTCAAAAGAGGGGTTGAAACTCACAAGATCCAATCCCACACAATGCGAGATTGAATTCTAAATGAGTTTCAAGGGTTGAGACAGCAAGGATACCCTCTTTTGTAAAGAATGTAGATAGAAGGATTGAACTAGGAGTGTATGTGAAAGTAAGAAAGATTTTCTTGTAGACGGAGATAGAGACACAGGATGAAGCTACGGACCTGAAATTAGTAGTAAAATGTCGAGACGATGCTATCCTACAAGTTTGAGTGAAAGTTGATGGGACGATGGCACCCGGAGTGCACACGGTCCTCCGAAAAATCCATGAAACGAAGGGGGATCTGTTCGTCTCTGCACAAAGATTCCAGATCTTCAATTACAACCGCGTACCTGCAACCTACACACAGAAAAGAGAGGATGATTGGGGGGTTAGGGATTAGGGGTTTGCCTTCAGGTCAAACCCCGGTTTTGGAATTAACCAAGAAATGAGAATGCTGTAAATGTAAATGTTTGTAATGTAATCAAGTACTGATACCTTGTTGTAAGAATGTTTGTATTCTTACATGCGAAGGTGTAATGATGTTGTATGTTGTAGGTTGTGTGTTGTAGGTGATCTCCTCTTCAATGGTTGAATCCTTGTCTTGAATGCAACACCTAGCCTTGAATGGAGACCTAGAATGCTCAATTGCTTGAAGGAATGCTTGAACGTTTGAATGTTTGAATGTTTTAATGTTTGCCCATCGCTTCCGCCTCTTGCACACATATGTTTTTCCTCCTCCTTTTTTGGGAGGGGAAATGTAGTTTATATACTTGTCAATTAGGGTTAGGAGACTGATTTTTCCGACCTTAGGCCGACCTAGGAGCATTGTTTTCCAAATTGCAAACTTGAAGACCCGATGCCCAACAAGAGACCGGGCCCAAAATAGGGCTAGGGACCAGGGCGCTGGGCACCATGGTCCTAAGGGACCAGGGTGCTAGGTTCCATGGTCATGAAGGACCAGGGCACTAGGTGCCATGGTCCCACCTCCCAGGACAGCAGGGTGCAAGGAGGATCAGGCCAAGGTGCAGAAAGATGCATTTTTTGATGTCGTAAATAGGTTTTGAGGTCTCCATTCAGGTTCAATGTTGCACCGCCATCGTGAAGACCCAAATGCAGTCGAAATTACAAGTGTCGCAATTTTACGACGCTACATTTAGTCCCCACTTTAGCGGGAGTATAAGCGTACGTCCATACTTCCGGTAAAGTACAAGGAAACAACATTGAAAGACTTTAACCACGTCAAGGAGGCAAGATACACCAAACCCCCAGTGGACTAAGGATCTTATGACTTTGATTGACAAAGTAAAAGGGAAGATCACGAGGGAGAACCATGACTGACAGTAGTACGGTTCCTTCACTATGAGTCATGCAAGAATAATACCAAAAATTTTCAAGGCAAAGCTAAGTTTGCCAAGAAATTTTTTAAGAATCTTGAAGAGATATGAACGGAGTGTATGCCCCCTATGTTAAAGCGATTGCACATGCCTCATCGGGGGTGATTTATTTAAGGTAGTGATACACATAAGAAATGAGAAGGGAAAGGAGCATGTTATCAAAAAGATTTAGCCCCCAAGTGTGAGATAAACCCAAGGATAATAGACACAAAACACAAATCACGAGGTGACTTTGCTTTCCTTGGGGTTAGTATGTTGTATGATAATTCATGTATATCATATGTATGTATGCATAATTGTTCTTCATTCCCCAATCAAGGAAGGTCACCTAGAAGAAGGGAACACATGTGTCTTTTGAGTCAACATGAGAGAGACCAAAAGAGATCTCAATGCTTTGCATCATCCTCAAGTAGACAACACTAAGGAAAACAAATAGAAGAATGAGAATAACACATAGAAGAAGTAACAAAAGATATCAAGAGAGAAGGAGAGAGTCTGTTGTGCTAATGAACTAGTCTAGCACGTCAGCCACCCCCCGATCTTGCTGATCAATATTTCGGGAAGGCAGGAAACACGCTAGAGGAGGAACATCCAACACAGCAGATGGAGCTATCACAAGATCCAAACAAGGGCTATGTTCATGTTCCAAGCCATGTTGTTCTTATGTAGGAGCTAAGATAAGTGCTTTAGAAAATTCGTTAGATAAATGGTTATCAATATCAACATATTCATATTCATTATTGGAAGCAAGAGAAGTAACATTTTCATCATGAATAACATTTTCATCTATATCATCATCAAGATTTATAAAAATAGGATCTTTAACTCGCACAGGATCAAAACCATCATGCATCTTATGCTTAGGAGATTTTGGCTCAATTTTCGGCTGAGGAGAAAATGGAATAATACTAGCTGAAGGTGTTTTTGGGGATTGCAAAGTTTGAGAAGCAGCTGCACAAGCTCTAAGACGACGCTTTCGTCGGCGTTCATGCGCAGAATGATTTCATCTAGTCTTAGTAGTAAATTGAGAAGATTGAGGAGGAGGAATGTTCTCATCCTTATCACTTGGGTGTTTAGGTTGTTGTCTCTTAGGTTGGATGATAGGAGAAGAGGAAGGTCTCTTCTCTTTATAAGAGGAAGGAGGAGGAACTGCTCCATATAAAGGAGGAATATTTGGTTTAGGAAGGAGACCAAGTCCATCATGACGAGGAAGTATAGGTCTACTTTTAGAAAGTTTATTAGACATAGACATAGTCACATACATAGGAATGGGTTGGGAATATTCTTGAGGAAAGACATTAGTTTTATCTTTCAAAGGAAGAACTTCCTTCTCAAGAACAATAGGAATATCAAGTTTGGGTGTTCGAGGTTCACTTAGAGATAGGATCATATCTTTTTTCCACTTTTGATAAGATTTGAAAAGATGATCACTTCGCGGTGGAAGAGATTGGAATTGTTTAGACCAAAAATAATCAATAGGAATGCTAGAAGTTCTTTCAGCTGGTTTAAAGAGACTATGATTGACAGTAACAACTTCACCATTATGGGGAAATTTCAAACACTTGTGAATAGGAGAAGCAATAGCTTTCATGGAAGATAGCCAAGGATAGCCTAGCTTCATACGAAATTGTTCGGATGATGGAATAATAGCAAAGCTCACATCAAGGGATTTGTTATGGACCTCAATAGGTAATGTAGTAGAACCAATTGTAGGAGAAGAAAATGCATCAAATAATTTCACAACCACATTTGTTTTTTCATAGATCACTTGATTCAATTGCAAAGTAAAAAGAAATTTTTTAGTAATGACATTAACCATGCAAGAAGGATCAATAAGCACTCCACGACAAGGTGTATTCTTGACTTTTGCAACTATATATAAAGGACCGTCAGGTGCCCTGATAGTTTCACTAGAATCAAATGTGATGGAAGGTTCTTTAGGGATTTTCTGCTGCTCTACAAAGTTAATCACATTCGGAGTCATAGACACAAGACCATCAGGTGAGAAAGAGGAACCATTAGTCTCAATCACATTAGAGGTATGAGAAGGTAATGAATCAGTAAAAATCTTAAGATTTTGGTTAGGAAGAGCTACAGATGTGTTGCCTTTATCATTCACACCTGAAACAGAGATAGTATTATTATCAATCAAATCTTGGATTTTACCCTTTAAAGCAAAACATTTTTCAATATCATGCCCAGGTTGACGATGAAATTGACAAAAAGATTTGTTATCAAAATAGGGTGAATTAATCTTTGCAGGATCTATTTGCTTTATAGGAGGGAGAGTAAGCACATTTTGTTCCAATAACTTATTCATAATACTATGAAATGATTCATTCAAAGGAGTAAACTCTCTTTCTTTCTTGAAAAACTTAAAAATGGGAGGCACACCTGATGCTACATTCACATTGTTGTTGGTGATGTTTTCATTGAACTTAACGAACCCTCCGTTTGGTTTAAACTTCCCAAATGGTTGTTGACTACTATCACCCTTATCACTCAGAGCCATAGGATTTGCTTGTTCCATTTGACTCACAGTCAGTTGATAATTGTGAAGAGTTGTACACAACTGTTGGAAAGAAGTAAACTCAGAAAATAGAAGTTTTTCTCTAATATCTTTTTGTAAATTAGAAATAAAGATTCTTTGAATATCATTGTCAGGTACTGGAAAAGAAATTTGAGTACACAAATGCTTATATCTACCAATGAAATCAGTCACTTTTTCTTTAACACCTTGTTTACAATGCATTAAATCAATCAAAGTAACTTTAGGACTTATATTGTTTTGAAATTTTTGAATAAAAGCATTTGCAAGTTGTTGGAAAGAAGTAATAGAATAGGAAGGCAACGAGCAATACCATTGTAGAGCCTTATCTCTTAATGTTCTAGTAAACAGTTTGGCAAGCAACCTTTGGTCATGAGCAAAATCGGTACATATTGTTTGAAAGGTCTTAACATGTGTTAGAGGATCACCTTTACCATTATAAAGCTCCAACTGTGGGATTTCAACATGCTTAGGGGGGATAGCTTGAACAATGTCAAGAGAAAGTGGGCTCGCAACATCAAATGTGGGCACACTAAACTTAGATTGATTCATAAAGGCAATTTGTTGCTGTAAAGAAGAGACAGTTTGTGCAAGATTGTTAATGGTCACTTCAGTCGGAGAGTTCATATTAGACATGTTAGATTGTGATGGAGGTATTATGTTATTTAAAGAAGGTATTGATTGAGAGTAAGGTGGTGGGACACTATGATAGTTAGTCATAGGAGATGATTTGAAAAAAGGAGCACTACAAGGAGGAATGGAATGGTTGAATGAATTTCCCCCTTGCGTCATGTTCATTTGTGGAGATGTAATAGGGACACTCATTGAAGGAATGAATGAAGAAGTCGGATTGAATGAAGGAAGAGGGTTGATTGAAGAGGAAGGATTGCCCCCATGACTGGTGATCATAGGTGGAATGTTTTGTATTGAAGTAGTCATTATGTTTGATGTAAAAGTAGGTATACTAGCAATAGAAGTTGTCAAAGGGATAGAATTATTGACTTGAGTAGGAGGTTGTGTATAACCTAAAGTTTCGGCACAACTCTTCATAGGCATCACATTTGAATCCACGATGTGTGCAATACTATGCAAAATATCAATTCCATTCTTATCACTTTGAACCATACATTTTAGACCCTCAATTAATGAAAGGGCTTGACTATCGGGGTATTCTTGAGACATCCATTGCTGAAAATCATCAAATTGGTTATCCAATTTCGAAAGTTGTTCTATAGAAACCTCATGGAGACCTTCTTCATCATTAAGAGGATTAGTGGAATTACCCGTGTCCTCGTTAAAAAGGCCATTCAAATTAGGTTCCATCTCCTCGGTAATTAAACCTTGGAAAGACTTAATTCTAAGGCTTCGTCTAATGGGAATAGTGTAAGTAGGGCTTATTGTTGTAAAACTCATGCACTAGAGAGAGAGAGAGAGAAGATTTTGAATTTTAAAAATAAAGTTGGCAAAATTGAACAATGAGATAATGATTATCCAATTTGAACTTTGTGAAAGAAGAGGGAAACACAACTTCCAAGAAAGGTAGGCACAATTGAAAAATTAGGGCCAAGGGGGGGTAGCTCTTAATTTTAATTGTTATCTTGAAAATTGAAATCTTGAATTTTGAATTTATTTTCAAATTTAGAGGTAGAAAATTTCAATAAAATCAGCCAATCTCCTAGATTTAAGTTGTTAAATGCAATCATGACAATCTCCCAAAATTTCGAAAAAAAATGTCAAGGACCGTGGCGAACGGAGTGCACACGGTCCTTGCAACTTTTTTTGAAATTTTCAGGGATGAATGTTATGATGATTTTAAAGCTAATTTGAAAAAATTGAGTGATTTTACGATCTGTAGATAGGCCAAATTAAAGTTGCAATCTCAAAATTGAATCCTACCAAGATTGTTGAAAAATGCAAAATTTGAATTTTGAAAAAGAGAGGGAAACTGAAATTTTGAATTTTATGATTTTAGAGGGAATACTAAAAGCAATGCGAGCTTTGAAATTTAAAAGTTGACTCAATTCAATTTTGAAAGCGGAAATCAAAGTTGTTGCAATTAAACACTTAATTTCAAAAGTCACAAATTGTAAAAATTTGAATAAAGCACTGAAACTTTGAATGAATGCCAACACACTTTTCAGATTTAGGATAGTAAGAAACACAATTTTGACACAAAATTTCAGTTTCAACAATTTTTGAATGATTAGAAGCCTTAATCCAAGCAATCACTAGACCAACATTGACTTTAATTTTGAAAGTGTTAGAATTGATGAAATCAGCCAAGATTCTAGATTCTAGCAGAAAAATACAGTAAGATCTAGCTCCCGAAATTTCGAAAAAAATGTCGGGGACAATGGCATTCGGGGAGCACACGGTCCTTGCAACTTTTTTCAAAATTTTCAGGGATGAAAGATATTATGATTTTGTTGCGGAATCCAAAGTTACAGCCAATTTGGAGGTGTTATGATTAGTGAAATCATCGGTCAAAGGTTGAATCAAGAGGGTTTTAAAAATTAGGCTTTTAACACTTAACCACCTAACTTTCAGAATTAAAGCACAAATATGAATTGATAATTTGCAATAGAAGGGTAGATCTGAAACAAGCATTAACAATTAAACATTTCACAAGCTCAATTACTAAAAAGAAAATTTAGGGTTTTTATGCAATTAACCTCTAAAATTTGCAAAAGATCAAACATGGAAATGTAATTAAGGAAGCAAAATTTTTTAGATCTAACCATGAATAATCAGAATTAGGATGTTCACGTCAGCTTCACCAAAATGTAAAGCGGAAAATCAAACCCAAGGTGTTCCCCCACTCCAAGGAGAGAGAAAGGAGGTCACTAGGATTGACGGTTTTCACTTAGGAGAGACTTTACATTCAAAAGAGGGGTTGAAACTCACAAGATCCAATCCCACACAATGCGAGATTGAATTCTAAATGAGTTTCAAGGGTTGAGACAGCAAGGATACCCTCTTTTGTAAAGAATGTAGATACAAGGATTGAACTAGGAGTGTATCTGAAAGTAAGAAAGATTCACTTGTAGATAGAGATAGAGACACGGGATGAAGCTACGGACCTGAAATTAGTAGTAAAATGTCGAGACGATGCTATCCTACAAGTTTGAGCGAAAGTTGACGGGACGATGGCGCCCGGAGTGCACACGGTCCTCCAAAAAATCCACGAAACGAAGGGGGATCTGTTCGTCTCTGCACAAGGATTCCAGATCTTCAATTACAGCCGCGTACCTACAACCTACACATAGAAAAGAGAGGACGATTGGGGGGTTAGGGATTAGGGGTTTGCCTTCAGGTCAAACCCCGGTTTTGGAATTAACCAAGAAATGAGAATGCTGTAAATGTAAATGTTTGTAATGTAATCAAGTACTGATACCTTGTTGTAAGAATGTTTGTATTCTTACATGCGAAGGTGTAATGATGTTGTATGTTGTAGGTTGTGTGTTGTAGGTGATCTCCTCTTCAATGGTTGAATCCTTGTCTTTAATGCAACACCTAGCCTTGAATGGAGACCTAGAATGCTCAATTGCTTGAAGGAATGCTTGAACGTCTGAATGTTTGAATGTTTTAATGTTTGCCCATCGCTTCCGCCTCTTGCACACATATGTTTTTCCTCCTCCTTTTCTGGGAGGGGAAATGTAGTTTATATACTTGTCAATTAGGGTTAGGAGACTGATTTTTCCGACCTTAGGCCGACCTAGGAGCACTATTTTCCAAATTGCAAACTTGAAAACCCGATGCCCAATAAGACACCAAGCCCAAAATAGGGCCAGGGACAGGGCACTGGGCACCATGGTCCTGAGGGACCAGGGCGCTAGGTGCCATGGTCCTAAAGGACTAGGGCATTGGGCGCCATGGTCCCACCTCTTGGGATAGCAGGGTGCAAGGAGGATCAGGCCAAGGTGCAGAAAGATGCAATTTTTGATGTCGTAAACAGGTTTCAGGGTCTCCATTTAGGTTCAACGTTGTGCCGCCATCGTGAAGACCCAAATGCAGTCGAAATTACAAGTGTCACAATTTTACAATGCTACAATTTTGATACAAGATATATTGATTTTGTTTAATGTCAATTGTATGCAGAGTGTTTGACGTGTATTTTTATTCATGTGTTTAAATATTCTATGAGATTATTTGGAAGTACTAATGTGTAATTGAGATGACAAGGAAAATTATCCATAAGACCATGGAAATATTATGGAGAACCAAACCTAGACCTATGTACATTTGTGGTGTAGGAGTACCCTTCCATACTCCTTCTCTTTCTTTGTTTTGTTGGTTTTATGCTTCTTATGAAGCCTTTATATATAAAATAATGAGCCAAGTGCTCATAGGTCCTAGGTAGAGTCCTAGAGGTGATCTTAGGGGTCATAAGTCAAAGTTTGTGATGGCTTTGAAAATAGAGGTTGTGTGTGTCCTGGAGGTGTTTAGGGGTCCTTCATATCATGGTGGTGTCCTTAGGTTGGCCCATTGTGGGTCTAGGAGTCATGAAGAGCAACATTGGGAAAGGTGCTCAAAAGTTGCAAAAGTTGCATGACAACTTTTAAAAGTTGTCAAGCAACTTTTCCACCATGTTGTCAAAATCATTAGGTTGGCATATACAACCCTAAATGTGGCACACCGATCAAGGTATGGGTAGTATAAGATGTTTTAAACCCTAAGTTAAAGGGTTGGTTGTCAGAGATTGTACAACTCAAGCAAACTGTACTGACTATGACTGTTTTGAGTTACTAGTCTGTTTGAATGAAGTTACCGAGCAAACAAATGGATTGATTTGTGAGAAAACCTATGTGAAAAGTCTTCGTGGATGTAAATAGCTTCATTTTGAGTGATTAGTTTATCTTTTTGTTTACCGGTAGAGTGTGTTTGTAAATAGTTTGTGAATTGCAGTTTTACTGTCCAGTGTTGAACCGGTTTGAGTAAATGAAGTCTTGACAGCATTCCCCATTGTGGAACCACAATGAAACCATGGGGAATGGATGTGGAGACCTTGTACCATAGTCCCAAGAAAGTAGGGCCCTTGGAAATTCAAGGAGGCCAAACAAATGCCCATTCCTAGGTGAGACTGGACAGTGCCTGGTTAGGAATGGTTGTTGGTGCAGAGGTCTTGGAGAGCAAGGTTGAATAGAGGAGTATGCATCCTTTGGAGGAGGTGAAAAGGAGTGTGTGAAGAACCACTGGTGTGAAGGAGAAGTCTCCACCAATTCAGACAGGGAGGCTAAAACACAAAACATTCCCTGTGACCCAGACAGACCCTAAAAACCCTCACAAAACCCTTAAAAACCACTAAGGACAGAGTACGGACATTAGGGGGCCTAAAACCTAGAAAATCCTTGAGTCTTTGCCAAATTAATGGTAGTCCTTTTTGGAAGATTGGGTTGTTTGAGCATCGGTTGTGAGAGGGAGCCCTAGAAGACCGGTTAGGAGGCCTAATTGGTCCTAATCCTTGTAGCCCTATTTTGTAGGAAAAACACAAAATGGTGAAATCGGTAAGGGGTTAGAATCTTGAAACCTCTTAGGGGCTCATGAATGGGTGGATAGACCATGAAATAGACCTGAAAAAACCTTTCTAAGACCTTGGAAGGTGTGGAACAAGATTTGCCCTTATTAGCCATAGTAAGGGGTTTTGAGTCTCATGAGTAGGTGAGACCTTAGGAGCAACAAAGCAACACATTGGTGGGTGGATTGGGCAAGGTCAGTGGATTCCTCAAGCAAAGGAAGTCCTAGAGACCCTAGGGTGTGAGGAGAACACTAGGTGATCCAAGGAAAGGGTCCAAGAGCATAGACTAGGCTAGTCTATCCCAAACCCCATCCCATCAGATTGGTATCAGAGCAAGTTAAAGATTTGTTGGACTATGTATGTCTCTATATATTGGTGAATTAGTAGGGGAGAGAAGAATGGTCACTAATGCAAAGCTAGCTAGAGAGGTGGAAGAACAGAAGGAGAAGAACAGACTCCTTGAAGAAGCTATGAGTGAGATAAGGGATAAACTGCAGGAAGTGGTGGATCAGAGGACACAAGGACCTTGGGATGAAGACACTAAGGGTAAAGGCAAGAAGACTATAGACATAGATGACATTATCCCTGAACCAGATCCCTTGTTCAATGAAGAACCTTTTGTGAAAGCTATCAAGGCTTTGAACACCAAAGCTTTTGAAGGATTGCCACATTTCAATGGAAGAATGGATATAGACACTGTTATGGAATGGATTGAGGGCATGGAAAACCACTTTGAGTGTGAAGGAGTGACAGAGGCTCAAAAGGTTAAAGTTGCCAAATCAAGATTAAGGGGAGCAACTTTGACATGGTGGAAGTACCTGCAAGAAGAGAGAGTTTGTATGGGAAAGCTACCCATTGCAAATTGGAAAGCTATGGTGAGTAAGGTTAAGGAGAACTACTTACCAGAGGATTATGAAGTCCAACTTCATAAGAAGAGACAAGGATTGAAGCAGAAGGATCTTGATGTGGCCTCCTACACAGAGGAGTTTCAAAAGCTATGTCTTAGGTCCAAAGTTCAAGAAGATGAATCTATTAAGGTGGCTAGGTATCTAAGCGGCCTAAAGTGGAACATTCAAGAGGAGATAAGTCTATGGACTCCTACTACTGTCCAGAAGTGTCATCAGCTTGCTGCCAAGGTAGAAGAGAGGAACAAAAGGAAAGGAGACTCCAATGATAGGGGTAGAGGCAGAGGTAGAGACAAAGTAAATCACCGAGGTGGTTACCAAAGCAAGTCAAATGAGCAGAGGAACCAAGGAGAAGACAAGTTGACTGAACATGCCAGTGAAACCAATCCTAGAGGAGGACAAACTAGAGGAAGAGGTGCACAAGGTGGTTCAAATAGGGGTAGAGGTACTGGTAGAGGTAGTTCCTACTTTGCAACCATTAAATATTACAACTGTGGACAATTAGGACACTCGGCATATAGATGTCCAGACAAGCCTACATCATCCAACAGTGGAAAGAGAGTTGCATATGCACATGAAGACTTTTCAAGTAGCAAGACACCAGATGTGAACCAAATTGAATAAGAAATTGGTGAGAATCTGATGTTCAATAGGATTTTGATCAGACAGCCAGTTAAAGAAGAACCCAAACATAGAAGAGCATTGTTTAGGGTAAGATGCAAAGTTCTTGGTAAAGTGTGCAAGGTGATAGTTGATTCAGGCTCAACTGACAACATCATATCAGAAGAGGTAGTTAGGAAGTTGAAACTCACAAGAATACCCCACACTAATCCTTACAAGGTGACTTGGTTGAACAAAGGACAAAGTGTGCTTGCCAATGAATAGACTTGGGTAGAATTTACTATTGGAGGATATAGGGATAAGATCCTTTGTGATGTGCTTCCCATGGATGCTTGTCATCTGCTGCTAGGGAGACCCTAGCAATTTGATAGGAAGATGGTCTATGATGGAGGAGAGAACTCCATTTCTTTCAAGAAGGATGACAAAACCTTCAAGATTCATTCTTTGACAGAAGATGATGAAGGAAGCTCAAGAACACCTAGTGTTTTGTTGAACACTGGTAAAGAGTTCTTACACTTGCTGCATGAGGAAGAGATAGTGGGATGTGCCATTTCTGTAAAGCCTAAATAGGAGGAGATTAAGTTGTAGATAGAGGTACCTAAGGAGGTAAAATAGATGTTGCAAAAGTATGAGGACATAGTAAGTGATGGAGCACCTGCAACTCTCCCACCTAGAAGGTCTATTAGCCATCAAATAGACTTTGTTCTCAGTGTATCCTTACCTAACAAGGCTGCATATAAGCTTACACCTGATCAGAATAAGGAAGTAGCAAGGCAAGTATAGGAGTTATTGGAACAAGGGTTAGTTAAGAAAAGCATCAGCCCATATGTAGTTCCGGTAGTGCTAGCATCAAAAAAAGGAGGTAAGTGGAGACTTTGCACTGACTCAAGAGAAATCAATAGGATTACCATAAGGTATAGGTTTCCTATTCCTAGAATAGAGGATCTAATGGACTGTTTAGGAGGGGCTATGTATTTTACCAAGCTAGACCTTAAAAGTGGTTATCACCAGATAAGAATTAAGGAGGGTGATGAGTGGAAGACTGCTTTCAAAACCACAAATGGGTTGTATGAGTGGCTTGTGATTCCATTTGGGCTTACTAATGCTCCAAGCACTTTCATGAGGTTGATGAATGAAATGTTGAAGGATTTCACAGGCAGATTTGTGGTGGTGTACCTAGATGACATTCTCATCTATAGCAGAACCAAAGAGGAGCACCTTGAGCATTTGAGGTTAGTCTTAGAGAGGTTGCATGAGGAGAAGCTATCCATCAACCTAGAGAAGTGTGACTTCTTGAAGCAAGAGTTGGTTCACTTAGGATTTGTAGTGTCTAAGGGAACCTTGAAGATGGATCCAAGCAAAGTGGAGGCAATCTTGAATTGGCCTGCACCTAAAATAGGGACTGAGGTAAGAAGTTTCCATAGATTAGCACAATTCTATAGGAAGTTTGTGAGGAATTTCAGTGGCATATGTGCACCAGTCCTTGACACCATCAAAGGACATCTTAAAACTAAGTTTAAATGGACAGAGTAGGTTGACAAAGCATTTCAATTGTTAAAGCAAGAAATATCCACAAAACCTATCCTTCTCCTACCTACGTTTGATAAGCTATTTACCTTGGAGTGTGATGCAAGTGGGATTGCAGTAGGCAGTGTGTTGAGTCAAGAGGGAAGACTTTTGGCATTTTTCAGTGAGAAGCTTAATGAAGCAAAGAAGAAGTACTCAGCCTATGACCTAGAGCTATATGCATTAGTGCAGTCTCTAAAGAAGTCGAGACATTATCTACTCCCAAAATAATTTGTTGTGTTCACAGACAATCAGGCATTGAGTTACATCAACACTCAAGAGAAGCTAAGCAATAGACATCTGAAATGGATGGAGTATCTCCAATCCTTCACCTTCACCATCAAGCATAAGAAGGGGCAACTTAACAAGGTGGCAGATGCATTGAGCAGGAAGTTGTTGACTGTTCAAGAGTTACAGTTGCAGAGCATAGGCATAGAAGGTTTCAAAGACCTCTATGAAGGAGATGAAGACTTCTCATCAGCTTACAAGGTTTGTAAATAGTTTGAGAACCATTTCCATGGTGAGTATGTAGAATACACTCTCTAAAATGGTCTCTTGTTCAAGGGTAACCAGTTGTGTGTACCTAGAGGATCTATGAGGGACAACCTCATCCAAGAGAAACATAATGGCAGTTTGAGTGGACACTTTGGGATAAATAAGACCCTAGATCTAGTATAGAGGTACTACCATTGGCCAAAGTTACCAAGAGATGTGAAGAGGTATGTAGAACAGTGTGGTGTATGCCAAAGAGCCAAAGGTGGATCAAGCAATGCCGGTTTGTATCAACCATTGCCGGTTCTTAACAGCCCTTGGGAATGTATAAGCATGGACTTTGTAGTAGGACTTCCCAAGACTAAAACAGGTATGGACAACATCTATGTGGTAGTAGATAGATTTTCCAAAATGAGTCATTTCATACCATGTAAGACTACACATGATGCTAGTTATGTTGCACATCTCTTCTTTAAGGAGATTGTTAGGATTCATGGACTCCCTTTAAGAATTATTTCAGACAGGGACAACAAGTTCATGGGTCATTTTTGGCAGACATTATGGAGGAGACTAGGAACTAACTTGTCATTTAGCTCAGCTTACCATCCACAAACCGATGGTCAAACTGAAGTCATCAATAGAGTGTTAGGAAATTTGTTGAGATGTCTAACTAAGGAATATGGTCAGACATGGGACCTTATCATTCCTCAAGCAGAGTATGCATATAATGACAGTGTGAATAGAACCACTAGTAGAAGCCCTTTTGAGATTGTGTATGGCAGACATCCAAGGGGAGTATGTGAGTTGAGAGATCTGAGTAGTTTGGAGATGAAGAGTGGACAAGCAGAAGACTTCACCCAAACCATCAAGGAAGTTCAAGAGCAAGTTAAGAAGACCATCCTTGAATCCACTCAAAAACTGAAAGCCAAAGTGGATGAGAAAAGGAGAGAAGTTCAGTTCAAGGTGGGTGACTATGTGATGGTCCATTTGAGCAAAGCAAGGATGCAAAGTGGTAAGCCTACCAAACTGCAGATGAAGAGAGTAGGACCTTGTCAAATTCTGGCAAAATATGGTGAGAATGCCTATAAGGTTGATTTACCTTCAAACTTAGCCATTTCACCAGTCTTTAATGTGGCTGATCTGGCAATGTACAAGGGAGAAATAGCAAGGCAGACTGAGAACCAAGCTAAGGTATTACAAGACTTGGATGTAAATACCTTACCTCAAGTGAAGAAGCCTAAAGCAGAAGAGATCTTGGAATCAAGGGTGAAGAAGTCTACTAGACACAAGGTCTACATGGAGCACTTAGTGAAATGGGTAGGCCAACCAGTATTTGAAGCTACATGGGTGGAGGAGAGCAGGTTCAAGACACTCGGAATAGACCCAGCTCTTATCTCTTCTTCTACTTCTTAGTTGTGTGTAGAGGGGGAGTATGGTGCAGGAGCACCCTTCTAGACTCCTTCTCTTTCTTTGTTTTGTTGGTTTTATGCTTCTTATGAAGCCTTTGTATATCCTCAGCCTATGAAACTATTTGTTTGAAAATATTATAACCACAGAAAAATACATACATACATACATATATATATATATATATATATTGTAGACACCTAAAATTGTCCTGTCTAATTAATTTATTTAATTATCTAAGCCTAATTCTTCTATTAATTAAATAAATCTTTATTTATTTAATTAATTCATTTATCCTCTTCTAGCCTTATTTCTCAATTAAATAAATACATTTATTTATTTAAATTATCCTTTTCCTAATTAAATAAATATCTTATTTATTTAATTATCCCATTTCCTCTATTAATTAAATAAATCTCTATTTATTTAATTAATTCATTAGCCTTTTCTACCCATGACACATGTCATTCATCTCTTAATTCCTACACTACCTACCTCTTTCATTATTTTATTATTTCTTCTACCTACTCTCTAATCATAGCCGACCTCCTTTTACACCTCTCAATCTTATCCCTCCATTTCTTATAATGTCTTCTATATAAGGAGATGCTTCCTTCATTATCAAACCCTAACTACTTGATCAATTGACTACACTACGATCCTACTTGCAACCACATTCCGTTCTTTGTTGAGCTCTTGTGCACATAAAATCTGAGAGCAATTATATCAAGCAAGATCAATAGAGATAGGAAGAATGGAGATCAAAACCCTATTGGACATGTGATGGTATAATCTTGGTGATTTTGTTTTATTTACATTGTCTTAGGTAATCTTCATATGTTATGGTGGATCTTTGTTGTTGTTAGGCTAGGGTTTGGTGGTTGAATTCATTTAGCCTTTCAATCTTGTTATTATTGTTATCCATTTTCACCATATACATTTTGGCACGCCCGGTGGGACTCTTGTCCCTTTTGTATTTAACCTCCTTGTTGCAGATTTTGTATTTTTGACGTTGCAGATCGGACGTTTTCGACAGCATTTTTGGTATTTTTGCATCTGTGTACTTTCGGATCGCGTTTTTCATTTTCTGGCGTGTCAGTGACAACTGAAATTGCGTCTGTGTTATCGGCAATATTTTGTTTTGCAGGTTTCAGCAATTGCGTTTATGTCCTAAAGTCGCATCTGTGGTTGTTGAAGCCGCATCTTTGTTAAATAGACACGTCTATGATTTCTAGCTACGTCTGTGCCTCACAGAACCACATTTGAGTCACAGAACCGCGTCTGTGTTGAGGGTAACCATATCTGTGTTTATCAATTTCAAATTTTGAAGTTTATTCATTCAATTTCAAGTTTTGCATTTAGGGTTTCAGATCTGGTCTATTTTGAGCTAACATTTTCAGATCTAGCTAACGAAATTGGTGCAGCTTGTCTTGAAAGCAAAATGTTTGGTTGAAGGCCCCTATTTTCACAAAGTCTTTTGGGTTTAAAATTTACCTAACTTGTGTGCTTGCAGGAAGGGGTGATTATTTGAAACAATCCAAACTATTAACAACCTTTTGTTGTAGGTCCTTGGCAAGAGTTTTTGGATTTTTATTGTGTACCTTGTTTTCATAGACTAGCAAACACTTCAGTTGGTGCACTAAAATTGAATCATTGCCTTTTGTGTCTTGAACAATAGGCTCTTTTTGTTTAATCTTTAGAGGGCCTATCTTCCTGTGTGGTCATTAGGACTACTAGTGAGAAGAGAATGACCCAAGTGGTAGCGAGGAAAACCCACCTCTTCCGAACCACTATAAACAAATGTATTTATGGTGAAAACTATGGATAATGTGTGCTGATTAGTTCATACCGACACTATGTCTCCCCATAAACCCGTTTGATCAAATTTATTTGATCAGTTGTAGGGCGTAACCCCTACCGACTGGGAGAGTTCTATATTTACAGAGCTGAAAGTGCTGCATGTATGGCCACACGAGCGGATGCCCTTACTAGCACCTTTTTGTTTTAGAAGCCCAAATCCTTCTAGTTGTTGGGGCAGGAGGTCGGACCTCTGGTAGCAACCCACACACATACGGTTCTTAGTAGAGATACAAAGTTTGCCATGGGGAGTTTTCATGGGGACTGATGCTTGGCTGACCCGAGAAGTGAGTGCCGAGGGTGGAGCTAGTGAGGTCAAGCATCTAAGTATCCACTCTGAATAGCATAGCCTTGGGGATAAAACCCCATGTGGGATCAACAACTATTGTCTTGGCCAGCCATAAGAATTGTGCTTGACTTATTTTAAACATTCAAACATTCAAGACCAAATAGCAAAACATTGTGTCTTTTGTGTCTTCAAGTGTATGCAAAACAATTTTACATCAAACAACACACTTTTCTTGGAGTCATTGTTAGTCTAAACACTTGCAAACATTGAGTCCTCATCAACATTGTGTCCTCTTGTCACGAAAAAATAGTCAAATAGTCAGATTTGGTCACAACAAAATAACTTCACAGATTGGAAAAAATTGCACAAATTTTGCAGAAATGCGTCTGTGTCTGTCATAATAGCATCTGTGCTATCTAATCACGTTTGTGAAGGGCAGAATCGCATTTGTGTCCCCAGAATCAACAGTGCATTTCACAAAAATCTTAGAAGAGCATCTGTGTTGAACAGAACCACGTCTGCATCAGGAAACCGCGTCTGTGAAGTATATAGGCACGTCTGTGTTCAGAATTGCAAAAAATTTTACAATCCAGCAAACAAACACATTCAATTTCGGAATTCTTGAGCTTCCTAGGTTGTTTCTCCAAGTTTCATTTAGCATTCAACCTGTATTTGGGTCTCACATAATCCATCATTGCTTCATATCTCACTTTACATTTACAATTTTCTAAACTTGAGTCAAAAGGTCACTTGCTTGTCCTCACTATACTTTTTCAACACACTACATACAACAATACTTTGCTAAGTGGTCCCTCATCAAGGTTTCTTACCTTTGGGTCTCATTTGGTCTTACTTAGAGTTAAGGTCAACTTACCTCATCAAGAGAAACTATCCTCTCTTTGGAAGCCACACCTACTCTACTACATACATACTTGGTCTTACAATTTGGACATTGCAAGTACACCTCAGATTCATTTACATTCCATCCAACTCTTGGTCTTCCATACCTTTTCCATTTCCATCTAGTCTCACACATATTGGTCAATACCTAGTTCATGGTTGAAACCCGTCTTCAAAAATCTAGGAGAGAAACTAAAGAGGCTCAAGAGTCTACAAACATGAGTGTCTATGAGTATGACAATGATGTCTTTTTCAATACTGATCACACTACATTACCTGACATGGATTGCTATAGAAACATTCCAAATGTTGAAAACATGGGCACTACAAACAACAATGATACACACAATGACAATATGGACAACTTTTCAATAAATTCAGCAGATGTGGAAGAATCCATTATGAATCCCCATTTCAATCGGTTGGTTGAGGAAATAATGAGGAGAGATAGACAATACTTCTTACAAATGATGGCACAAAGTGGAGCCAAGATACCTCATGATTTTGACATGTCTCAAATAATGGAAAATCAACCTCTGCAACAAACTCACTCCAACATGGATCAAAGAAGGCCTAATAGTGGAGGCAATAGAGGACCACATATGGTACCTGAATCACCATCATCTTTGCTGCAAAAACTAGAGGTCCCACATACACATGGTCAAGCATATGATACTCACCTTCGCAGACCATTATGGAAGTCTTATGCAGAAAGATATGCTCAATCACATACCCAAGCTACAGATCAACCACCAAAGCAATTGGATATTCAAAGGCATACTCAAAATTTGGACACAAGGAAACCCCATGTCAAATTTGGGGGCAACACAATAGAACATGACATGCCTGTAGAGTATGGTATACATACACAAAATAGATATGGTGTTCCTCAACATGAATCTATACCAAGTGCTCCATATATGCAGCATCACTATAGACCTCCTCCATATGAACATGTGTATTATCAATATCATCCATATATGCAACAGGCTCCTCCTCCAATTGGTGCCTCAAGCATGGGGTATGGTCCAAGAATTCGATCTCCACCTAAGAGCAATTTGGAGCAACAAATCAGGGACTTACAAAAGAAAATGGAGGACATAAATACATCGAAGCCAACATACACAATGAGAGACATATGTCCTTATCCATTCAACAAGAGCATTCCAATGCCTCCATTTCCTACACACTTTGTGACACCTAAATTTGATAAGTATAGAGGAAAAGGGGATCCTAAGGCACACATAAGACAGTTTTTCACAGCTTGCATTGAAGTAGCTTTAGAAGAGACATATTTGATGAGATTATTCCCACAAAGCTTAGGTGATCAAGCTATGGAATGGTTCTCCCAACTCCCACCTGGTATTAAGTCATGGGGTGACTTAGCAGAGGCATTTATTCAACATTTCTCCTACAATATAGAGACAGACATATTAGTCACTACTTTATGCAGCACCAAGCAAAAAGAGGGAGAGTCTTTTGCATCATTTTTACAAAAATGGAGGAATCTAGCTAGCAGATGCTCTTGTGAAATTCCACAAAAACAAATGGTAGAAATGTTCACCCAGAATGTTAACAAAGACATTGGCTATGATCTAAGGAAAGCTTGTTTGTCCACCTTCAGGGACGTTATTGAAAAAGGCTTAGCAATAGAAAAGGTCATAATTGAGAAAGGAGTCATTAAGATATTCAAGGAGAACAAAGATGACTTTAAAGGAAAAGACAAGCCAAGATTTTGGAATAAAAACAAGAACATAGTCAATGATGGTGTTGTTGATGCCAATACAGTGTGACCCAAATTCATCTTTTCGGGATCAAGTTCTACAAACAATCAAGTGAATACTCAAACAAATTCTAGGTCACGAAGGAAGTACACTCCATAGGGAGAACCACTTGAGTCAGTCTTCAAAAAGTTAGTGGCAAACAAGGTAATCACAGTTCCAGATTTTCCTCCATATGAACCAAAGGTTAAACCAAATTGGTGGAATGATGATGAGTATTGTGAATTTCATAAGAACAAGGGTCATAAGACAGGAAATTGTCATCGACTGAAGAACATCGTACAAGATCTCATTGATAGAGATGACATTGAGATTGAGGGACACTCATCCAATCAAGAACATGAGATGTTTACGGAGCCCTTCCCAAAGCATGACAAGGCAAAAGCTAAAGCCATAGATGATCAAACCAACTATACTAGAGCACCTTACAACTATGATTCAACCATCAATCACATCTCGATGGACAATTATGTCTCTACTATTATCATCAAGGACAAAAACCCTGAGAATCCTACTCAGAGACCCAAGATTGTCCTAAAAGGCATTGGATCTTCTTCCGAACCTACCTCTGAATGTCATGTTACAACTCATCGAGGTAAAATCACCTTGCCAGGTGCTTCAAATAAAAACACCACTTCTTCATCAACCAAACCTGAGTATGACCTTGTAGAACAATTAGGGAAGACACCCGCGCTCATCTCCATCCTTGAGCTCTTACGTATATCCCCCACTCACAAAGCTATTCTTGACAAAATCTTGAGAGACACTGCCGTTCCTACTGATCTGAACGTGGACCAGTTTCAAGCCATGGTGGGATACCTTTCCATTCCACATTCCCTTACCTTCACAGAAGCCGATGACGCCTCCGTAAGTCAGCCACATAATGAACCACTACATGTTGAAGCTTTCATACACAAACATAGAATAAAGTGAGTCCTAATAGATGGAGGAGCTGGTCTAAACATTTGTACATTGAGCACCATTAAACAATTGGGATATTATGATAAAGCTATGAATTCAACAAATCAAATCACCATCAAGGCATATGATGATAAAGAGTGCTCATCCAAGGGCACAGTCACCTTACCTCTCAGAGTTGGGCCAGTTACAAAGGATGTGGTTTGTCAAGTCTTGGATCTAGATCTCACTTATAATATATCGCTAGGACATCCTTGGATTCATGAAATGAGGGCAGTCCCATCGACATATCACCAATGCATTAAGTTTCCTCACAATGGAGTTGAAGTAACGGTTAACGGTGATCCTAATCCATTCATATATTGTAATAACCTGAGATCACAAATGGAGACCATCATTCCCAGTAATCGTGAAGTTGTTCCTTCTTCGACATACATTGATCCTGAGTCATTGAAACCTTTGACATCAAAGCAAGGTGAGCTTAAAGGAAAATTTTAGGACAAAGGCATGGGAGAATACACTTTAAACCAGACCATGTACTTACGACAATTCATGAGTTGCCCAAAAGAATATGGAAGAGCACATCCTAACAAGCAAGTATCCATCATGGTATTCAAATGGGACCCTACTACCTTTCAAAGATGGGGCGAACTGGAAGAAGAAGACTTATACAAAATGCTCTACAAGGACATTGAAGATGACATACAAGATCACATCAATATACCCTGTGAGAAATATGGCAAAGGCTTCAAGATTCTACAAAAAATCGGGTATGATGGAAAAAGCCCTCTTGGGTTACGAAAGGAAGGCATTATTGAACCTTTACAACCTGAATTGACTTTCAAAAAGGATGCTCGAAGGGACTTGGTTTCCTAACTTCCAAGGTCCACACTAAAAAGACAGAGGAAGCCTTACAAATCAAAGCTGCCAAAATTCAACAAGAGGATCGCTATTCCATAGACTCCAATGAATGGGAATGGGGTTTAGACAAATCCTCCAGTGACTACGAGCTCACTGAGACATTCAGAGAGCCAGATGAACCCACAGAAGAAGAGGAATTTTATAAAAAGTTCAGAGTTGGTCAAGAAACAACCCATGAGGATTCCACACAGTCTTTGTCTCAAGGTTCTAGGTTGAAATCACATAGGATGAGAACACCTGTCCCAGAATGTGCTACTAGTGATGACAATTTGGATTCGCTCATGATCGAGACTGATGAGGAGAGTGCCATCGATGACCTCGATAATTACCTTGACATACCCGAATATAACTGCATCTTCACTCTTAGCCCCGCTAACTTCAAAGACATTAAAGGCCTTCCCCTTGTTCACCATCAACTCATTGACTGGGATCATGAAGGACCAGCACAATTTGACACATTCCAAAATGATGAAGCTATTATTGACTATCTTGGCATACGAGATTATCTTCCCCCTGGGGACCATAAAGCAGGATACACAATAGAACTCAATGGCATGGCATATTTTGGTGAGGGTGTCGGACCTTCCAGTCGCAAAAATGTGAAAATAAGAACAAACCAAGGGCCTTATGGAAAAAACCACACTATGGTGCTATCTGACCCCAAAAAAGTAAAAAGAAAGGACGTATCTAAGGGCAAAAACCTCTCCGAGACACCCGAAGATGGAAGGCTTGACATTCTCCCAGCATCATATGAGGAAAAGTCATCCATGTTGGTAGAGGAGACTATCAAAACAAACATTGGTATAGAAGAGGTTCCACACAACATATTCCTAGCTCAATCATTGACAAAGTCCGAAAGGTCAAAATTCATAAGTTTCTTCAAAGAACAACAAATCAACTTTGCATGGTCATACATAGATATGCCTGGATTAGATCCTGATTTGGTAATGCATCATTTGACAGCCAAACCGGGGGCAAAGCCAGTAAAACAGAAATTAAGAAAAATGCATCCACAAGTGGCATTACTAGTCAAAGCAGAACTTGAGAAATTATTGGATGTCGGATTCATACGCCCAATTGATTATCCTTAATGGATCTCCAAATTAGTGCCTGTCAGTAAACCAAATTGCAGCATCAGAATATGTACAGATTTCAGAGATATCAACAAAGCTTGTCCAAAGGATGACTTCCCATTACCAAATATTGACTTGATTGTTGATCTCACAGCAGGTCATGAAATGTTATCTTTGATGGATGGATTTTCTGGTTATAATCAAATAAGGATCGCACCCGAGGATCAACACAAAACATCATTCACTTGTCCTTGGGGAACTTTCTGCTAGAATGTCATGCCCTTCGAGCTAAAAAATGCAGGTGCTACATATCAAAGATCCATGACTACTATCTTTCATGATCTCATGCACGTAACTATGGAAGATTATGTCGATGACCTCTTGGGAAAATCAATAGATAGAAATACACATTTGGACATACTGTCAGTCGTCTTTGATCGGTTGGAAAAATACAAAGTAAGATTAAACCCTAATAAATGTGTCTTTGGAGTAACCTCTGGGAAACTCCTAGGATTCATTGTATCCAAAAGAGGAATCAAAGCTGATCCAACAAAAGTCAAGGCCATCTTGGAAATGCCACCACCTAGAAATATCAGTCAACTTTGATCCTTACAAGGCAGACTCCAATCCATACGAAGATTCATAGCGCAACTTGCAGATAAGTGTAATCCTTTTTAGCACCTGCTACATAAAAATATCAAATTCAAATGGGATGATAGTTGTCAACAGGCTTTCCAGACACTCAAAGATTATCTTTTGAATCCGCCTATTCTAATGCCACCAGTTCCAGATCAACCTCTGTTACTATACATATCAGCTACTCCAACAGCACTGGGGGCACTCTTAGCACAACAAATTGCTGAGGGCAAGGAAAAGGCAGTATACTATATCAGTCGCACATTGGTGAGATATGAGCTAAACTACACACCAGTCGAGCGTGCATGTCTCGCTGTGGTTTTTGCTTCACAGAAATTATGACATTATATGCTCACTCATAAGACTAAGTTGGTTGCAAGAATTGATCCATTGAAATACCTTCTCAATAAAGAAACACTTACTGGGCGACTAGCCAAATGGGTAATGATCCTGAGTGAATTTGACATCGAGTATGTGAATAGAAAAGCAATAAAAGGACAAGCCATCATAGATTAATTAGCAGATGCCCCCATGATTGATGATGTTCCTCTGAGTTCAGAATTTCCAGATGAATCCATTTTAACAATATCACATGCAAAGCCATGGCAACTGTACTTTGATGGCTCATACACACAGCATGGGGCAGGAGCTGGCATCCTATTTATAACTCCTCAAGGGGATTCTATACCAAAATCATACCGCTTATCATTTCCTTGCACTAACAATATAGTGAAATATGAGGCATTAACAACTGTATTACGGATTGCAGTTCAATGGAAGATCCAGGAACTTCGTGTTTTTGGGGATTCTCAACTTGTCATCCATCAAGCAACTGATGATTACCAAACAAAAGATGAAAAATTAATGCCTTACAAACAAATGGTGGATGACCTGAAACAACACTTCACAAAGATAGATTTTGAGCAGATACCAAGAGAGCAGAATCGTGCCGCAGATGCCATGGCTACAATTGCTTCATTGATCAATCTACCTCCAAATGAGACCTGCTATGAGTTCTTGGTGGATAACATTTTGGTTCCTTCATATGAGATCACTCCTACTGAGATGATATGTGTTGTCGGTCCCGAGTCCCAGTTATATGGTTCCATCTTCACATACCTTCGCGATAATACCCTTCCTCCTAATTTATCAAATAACCAACGTCGCACTTTCATTTGCCAATCCTCTCGATATGTCATTTTAGCTGATATCCTATACTGGCGAGGTTTAGATGACACTCTTATTAGATGTTTAGAAAGCGACGAAGCTCAGATTGCGTTATGTGAAGTGCATGAAGGGATATGTGGTCCACATGCTAGTGGTCCTACCTTGGCCAAGAAACTCATTAGGACTGGATATTACTGGCCCAATATGGAAAAAGACTCATATCAGTTTGTCAAGAAATGTAAGCAATGTAAAATTCATGGAGACCTCATACATGTGCCAGCACAAGAACTACAACCAATTGCGTCTCCTTGGCCCTTTTGTCAGTGGGGACTCGATCTCATAGGCAAGATTCACCCTCCTTCTTCTAATGGTCATAACTTCATTATCACTGCCACAGAGTATTTCACAAAATGGATTGAAGCTGTGCCTCTCACACAAGTCACTGGAAAACAGATTGCTATGTTTATCCTTAACTATATCATTTGCTGATACGGTATTCCTGTTTCCATTATCATTGATAACGGGCGTCCCTTCAAAAATTAGGATGTTCATGAACTCTGTGACCGCTTCCATATTTCCCATCGTTTCTCCACACCATATTACCCCCAAGGTAATGGCCAAGTTGAGGCATCTAATAAAACAATCCTTAAAATCTTTAAGAAGACAGTCGACGATGTTGGCCGTAATTGGCATATCCAGCTTAATCCTGCACTTTGGGCCTATCGCATAAGTGTTCACACACCTACAGGAGCTACACCCTATTCACTGGTCTACAGCACTGAAGCCATTTTGCCTATTGAGGTCGAGTTACCCTCTTTACGGGTCTCTTTGCAAAACATCATCGGTGATGAAGATTATAGGGTCTCTCGCTTACAAGAACTTGAACTACTGGATGAACAGAGACAAACTGCTTTTAATCATCTCAAGGCTTACCAACAACGAATGAGTCGCAGCTACAATCACAAGGTCAAGCCTCAAACATTTGAGGTCGGTGACTTGGTTCTCAGAGAAAACCCCAAGAATCAGCAAGACAGAGAGAAGAAGGGCAAGTCCAAACCAAATTGGCTTGGTCCTTACATCATTACAGCAGTATATGGATCTGGGGCATATCAGCTTTCAACTATAGAAGGTGAACCTTTGGAGGATCCTATCAACAGCATGCACCTTCATAGGTTTTACACATAGCTCTTTAGAGTATCCTAATTCAAAAATACAAAAAAATCAAAAAATTCAAAAATACAAAAAAATTATAAAACAAAAAAAAATTGTTACTTGGTGAAAACCTGGCAAACAGGCGCCTTGTGACACAGGAAACATTGAAAAAATTGAAAAAAGTAAAGAGAAATAATTTCATCCAATGGTGAAAACCACTTCGGTGGCACCCTGGGCAAGTACCATGGTGAAAACTAGGTCACCAGCACCATGTGTAGAGACATTGCTCCTCCCTCCTTTAGGATCCACTTTCATCCTTTCACTTTGCACACACTCACGACCAATTCATCCATAATAAACTTACCCATTCCCATCATGGCTTGTTATTGATCTACCCAAGATTGGTTAGCCATTCATAATAAACCTCCCTTTCCATCCATAATAAATCAGAACTATCTGTGGCTAAGGCAAATTCTATGTCTAGTGATGGGTGTGGAACTAAGAACATCACATATTTTAAGGAGTACAGTTTCTTCCAGCTTCCTTCAGTCTATCCATGCACAATCTGCAATAAAGTAGCATTTGCATCACAGATCCGCAATAAAGTTTCATCTTCTCCGCAATAAAGTATCAGTTTCATGGATTCAGTCAATTTCAGATGAGACACAACAGCAACAATGGGCTTTAACAAATCAAATCTTTCAACAGACTCAGACAACATATGGTTTAGTGCTATCTATCCTTTTTGTGAAAGTAAACATTGTGACCACAATCAAATAAGACTTATACAAGTGACAAGAGACACTAAATTTGAGGACTACAGTGGATGTTGGTGTCGAGTCTTGATTTTCTTTTGATTTTATCTTTTGGTGACATGTCTTTTAGCTTTTCCAGGATGTCTCTGACTAGAGATTCTATCTCCAGGATGTCTCTGACTAGAGATTCTATCTCCAGGATGTCTTTGACTAGAAAGGCGAGGATGGGGTATTGTCACCTATTTGTATTTGCTATCTGTGGATTGTCTCTTAGTAATGCTATGACTTGTCCAAGGATATGAGGACACTATGAGTCTAGTATGAACTGGGGCATTCTTTGTTTGTGACTATCTTATCTCCATGCAAATAGGTACAATGACTTTTTGGGTCGAACATATGCCTCGATTGTCATAACCTACTTGCTATAATAAAGCTCAATGATGATAATGCACAAGAAGCTCTTTCACGTTCATATCTTCTATCTTTCATCCCCCTTTCTTGATTGACTTCCATCGTCCTTCTTGAGTCCGCGTAGCCTGTTATCACATGACTGAGTATAATGACACAACAAAAATATTTGCATTTCATGTAGTTTGCACCTGCATTACCACATATAAGCATTTCATATATACATATAGATATCACAACTGCATCACATCCTGCACACAACACCTGTTAGCACAATTTACATTTTCATTTTCATATTCATCTACATTACATACATTCACATTTGCATCATGCATACACATATAAAACATAAAAGAACAAAAAAATATACATTGCATTTCATTATGTACATATTTGCATCCATGACATAAGCATCACATAAAAACATCTCATCACATAGGTACACAGGCATATAGCTGCCGCAAAGATGAATCATCTCATATATATAATCAAAAGTGTCATGATACAATGATGTCAAAATCATATGGCTACAATCACCCAAAGGTGTCTACATTATCATACAAAAAAAATGGTACAATGCTGATACATAGGGAGCCCTCTAAGGCTATGATGAACTCCCTCCCTCGGAGCCGCCTGGCCTCGATGGAGTTTGAGCCCTAGAAGGACCCACCCCAGGATCATCCCTCCTATCCCCTCTATCTAGTGGTGGTGGACGACCCATGACCCCACCACTAGATGCCTGTCTCCTCCGGCTCCCTCCCGTAGCTGTCGCTGTCCGCGATGGTATATGGAAGCTCCTCGCCCGCTGATCCACTGGTACTGCACCATAATAGAGATCTTGCCAGTAGGCAATCTCCTCTTCAGCTCGCAGAACATAGGCATATCCGGCCCCTGTGTCCTCTGCTACCTGTCTCCCAACCCTCAGTGTTGTCTCAGCCTCTGTGTAGCACTAAATGGCCTGATCCCACTCCCGCTCAGTATCTCTGAGCTACCTCCTGAGCCTATCCCTCTCCCTCTCCAAGTCCTGGATCAGCCCCCTGTGGCTCCCCCTGTACGGGTGCCTGCCCCTGTGCCTGTACCTATACTGGTGCCTATATTGGTACCTGTCCCTATCCCTGCACCTGTCTGGGACCTTGTGCTACTGGCACCTGTAGTGGCAATCCACCGCGACCTCTCACCACCCGAGCCTGCCTCTCCTCTGCTCCCTCTCTCCACGGTGCAACCCTCCTCTCTCCAACTGTCCCCTCCTCCTCTGTTGGCCTCTGCCCCCATCAGCTCCATCATCATCATAATCCCCACCACCATCTCCCTCAAGTAACTCTCCTGGATCTGTTAGGCATGGGAATGGATGCTCGACCCAGTAGGCTGTATACTCGGCATCCATGCCGACATCCTTGATCTCTGGCCACATGTCCCAGGGTAGGGGTACCATCTCTACTAGCTACATCACAACCTGATCATATGATAGCAAGGGTCCAAACTGCGCCTAATCCCTAACTGTCCGCGCATACATACCTGAGCCCCATGGCATCCTCTGGATCCTGCCAAACTATCTGCAAACCCTGTCCACAAGCTGTCTCTCTAGTACATAGGGCATCCGCCCAATCAGGTACCTGCTCCGAAAGGTGTAGGGAAGCTCTACCGCATCGTCCTCCCACTCCTCGCATCCCAGATATGGCCTCCAAATGACCACATCAATGTCATCTATCACCCGCCGCCAGTGCTCTAACCTGCCAATCCATGGCTGTGATGTGATCATATCATATAAGTGAACAAAACTACGCTCGTGACCTCTACGCCTGAAATGTATCGATCTAGTCACTGGCAGATGCTCATAAGCCCACACCTGCAACAATGTCAACCCGCAGCCCAATCCCACTGATTTGTGGTATACAAACTGATGCAGCTCATAGTACAGGTGTGCCAGCACATACGGTCCCCAAGCATATTTGGTGTGCTGTGTCACCAGTGTCTCTAGTTCTCCTCCCCAGCCCACAGCCAACCCCCGTGTCGCTCTATCTGGACACAGGAACCCACTAATCGCTCCTCCTATCACTGCTGGCAACGCCAATCCTATAGCAGTCATAGTATCCCAAGCCACATGCCCGACCCTCATCTCCAATCCAGGGTCCTAGAACACTCGTCTCAGGGCCTCCCTGTCTCCATCTCAATCATATGGAATCAACTCCCCGTCGATCGAAATCCTAAGTATCCTATATACATCCTCAAGGGTGACTGTCATCTCACCCATCGACAAATGAAAGGTACTGTAGACGTATAAAAATGACCATATTCCTAAATGAATATTTTATGTTCATTTCTCTATTTAATTAAATCCAATTTAATTAGATTATCCACATTCCTCTATTTTATTAAGTAAATTACTCAATTTATTTAAATTAAATTCACTATACCCATTTAATGAATAAATCATTTTATTCAATTAAATCCCCCCTATCCACTTTTACTTAAATTCAAATTTAATTAAATAGTTATCCTAAATTGAATAAATCTAATTTATTTAATTTCCCCAAATTGCAACCAAATTGAATTAAATTACTTTATTTCAATTAAATCCTATTATCCCTCCATCCACTTGCAAAATCCCAAACCCCTTTCTAATCCCTTCTAGAAACTTCTAATCACTTCTAATTAACTTAACCCCTCCTCTAAACTTTGTCACATCCCTAAGCAAAGGGAAGTCACTTCTCAAAGCCTCAAAGTCTTTGATAACCATTAAATGCTTTCAACCTTCAACCACTAAATGTCTCAAAGTCTTTGATAACCTTTGAAAGCTTCCAACCTTCAACCACTTAATCCACAAAGTCTCCAATAACCATTAATGGTTAACCCAAACCCTCCTACATGGTTAAAACATTTGTTTTGACTCAACCTCTATCCAACCCAAGGGTCTCATCAGGCCTTTAATGCTTTGACCATGATTATCTCTTAATCATTTGCACAAAAGTTTATCCTTAGATTAACTCTTAATCCAACAGGTAATCTTAATTTAGACTTGACCCTTAGCCTCTAGATAACCATGAGGTCTTCTCAGGCCTTTAATGCCTCCAACCTCTTCTCTCAACCCAACCCTATGTTGACACTTGTGACCACTTCACTGGTGTCGATTGTGCACATGGATCCCCAACTTTCAAACTCAGCCCTTGATTAAACCATTCAATCTTGACCATCCATTGCCCTGTTCTTGCTATAAATAGAGCTCTCATTCCTCCATTTTAAAACAATCATCCTCAAAATTTGAAGCATTATACTTATTCTCAAATATTTTCAAGCTTTCATATCATTTTTATGCCCATCATTTAGCCTCTTTTTAGAATACAAATTAGTCTAAATATGCATGTTTAGAGTACTTTCTTTATCATTTAGCTCAATCATAGACTAAATATAGTATGCTAAGATAATATTCATACTAACCTTGTCATCTTATCATCTAGTTCATTGCATTTTTAGAATCATACATAGCTTAACATCTATTTCATACTAAAATCTATCAAAGCATCTCTCATTCTCACATTTGCCATCCCTAAACCATTTTGCTCAGTGATCTAAGAGCAAAAACATTGGTTTGAGGGACATTTTGAGATAGAGAACCATGGGACCCTCCTTGGGAAGCTAAGTAACACTACATTACTCCATAGCTTGCATCAAGAAGTCCTCTGTGTGTGTGTGGATTAGTTATTTTACAATATTTTTACATATTGAGTTTTATCAGCCCACTTTTCCTGCATACAGGTACATGTCTCAGAGTGCCATCTCTCCGCTAGTGCAGTCAGCAGTCCCATGTTCGCCTGAAACTCAGGCACATACAGAACATGTCTCAATCCCATAGCCGCAATCGCTGCTCGGTCCCCAAGTGTCAACTCAGGTCGCAATCTCTATGTCGACGGAAATCTCTCCCGTGACTCTAGCATCAACAAATACTTCTGCAGTCAAGCAAATCAATCATGTCAGTCATAGTGGCATTCACTGTTTATCACAAAATGCTACTTTTTATCTAAATGCATATGACATTCTATCCTAGTGACACTCCTTGTTCATCACAAAGTGTTGCTATCTATCCCAGTGACACTCACTGTTCATCACAAAGTGTTGCTTCTATCCTAGTGGTACTCCCTGTTCATCACAAAGTACTACGTGTTTTGCACTCCCTGTTCATCACAAAGTGCTCCTCACATTTGCACTCACTATTCATCACAAAGTGCTGCTCATATTTTGGTACTCCTTGCTCATCACAAAGTACTCTATCTTGGTACTCACTGTTCATCACAAAGTGCCTTGATATATTCTAGTCTTCCTTAGAGGACCTGCTTGAGTGTATCCTCTCAGCAGCTTATCCAATCGATAGCATATGTTCATCACAGAACTGCCGATTTGACCTAGAAGACGAAAATTTACATTTTTGGACATAAATTCACTTTCTTGACATACACGTGCTTAAAAACTGCACAGACGCGCCTGAAAAACATAGACGCGCCTAAAAGACACAGACATGCCTATACTTTGCACAGGCATGCTTGGGTGACACAGACGTGCCTTTTTGGCACAAACACCCCTACACTACACAAATGCGGCTGCATTCGATGCAGACACATTTCCAAATGCAGACGCAACTGGCACAAACCCAGACGCGCCTGACGGACATAAACGCGCCTGGCACCAACGTAGACGCGCCTAAGCATTTTTTGACATTTTTGTGCCCTATTTCTAAGCGCATTTATTGCTCTATCTACTGTGCATTAATGACAAAAATAAATGCATCAAAGTACAAGGAGGTTTTGTGGTACTTACCGGCTCTCCTGCCTCTACTGACCTCTGGAATCGACGAACACAGTCGAATCTGTGAACGAAAGCCATCGCTGCTGACTGTTACTGCTCTTTTCTTGCTCTGCACTCTACTCTCGTGGATGTGTGGATGACAATGAGGATGTCTTTTGCCTGTGGTCTATCTTATAGACTACCCTCACCTTAGCCCTCGTTTCCTGAGTCAGTCTTCTTTATCCCGTGACTTTGTCACTTTATTCGGTCAGTCCATTCTATCCCGTCTTTCTTATCGAGAGATTGTCTACAATCTTTTCAGACATTTTCATCCAATCTCTCGAGGGGACATATCATTCCCATCTTGGGGCAACTCTGTATCAGTTCATCTTATCTTCTTTGAAACAATGCGACAAGTTGCATTGTCTCAAAGAGGGGCAAAATGTAGACACCTAAAATTGTCCTGTCTAATTAAATAAATATTTTATTTATTTAATTATCTAAGCCTAATTCTTCTATTAATTAAATAAATCTTTATTTATTTAATTAATTCATTTATCCTCTTCTAGCCTTATTTCTCATTTAAATAAATACATTTATTTATTTAAATTATCCTTTTCCTAATTAAATAAATATCTTATTTATTTAATTATCCCATTTCCTCTATTAATTAAATAAATCTCTATTTATTTAATTAATTCATTAGCCTTTTCTACCCATGACACATGTCATTCATCTCTTAATTCCTACACTACCTACCTCTTTCATTATTTTATTATTTCTTCTACCTACCCTCTAATCATAGCCGACCTCCTTTTACAACTTTCAATCTTATCCCTCCATTTCTTATAGTGTCTTCTATATAAGGAGATGCTTCCTTCATTATCAAACCCTAACTACTTGATCAATTGACTACACTACGATCCTATTTGCAACCACATTCCATTCTTTGTTGAGCTCTTGTGCACATAAAATCTGAGAGCAATTATATCAAGCAAGATCAATGGAGATAGGAAGAATGGAGATCAAAACCCTATTGGACATGTGATGGTATAATCTTGGTGATTTTGTTTTATTTACATTATCTTAGGTAATCTTCATATGTTATGGTGGATCTTTGTTGTTGTTAGGCTAGGGTTTGGTGGTTGAATTCATTTAGCCTTTGAATCTTGTTATTATTGTTATCCATTTTCACCATATACATATATAAACAAAAAAAAGAGGAGATTTAATTTATTTTTCAAAAAAAAAAAATAGCAAAATGGGGGAGCCTCGGCCCCCTGCGCTGTGGGCGGTGACCCCCAGCGACAGCCGCAACCACCACTATGGGTCACAACCCACAGGCGGGGAGGCTTCGTCCCCCCCTATGGGTGGCGCCCCACAGCGACGGCTTAGTCGAGCTGCGGGCCGCGTCTCACAGCGGCCAAGGCCGCCTATGTGGGCCGTGACCTGCAGGCACGGCTACGGTCATCCCTGCGGGGAGCCTCCCCCCATGAACTCCTCTCACCTCTGCCACCACCGTGTATCCCATGCCCCCCCCCCTTCCTCCTCCTTGCATTTGGCCCCTCCTCCCTGCGAAAAACATGAAACCCTAATTCGATTGGGTTAGGGTATTTCGAAGTGATAAAATAAATAAATAAAAAGATGTTAGTATTCTTGTTTATAACATATCCTCAGCCTGTGAAACTGTTTGTTTGAAAATATTATAACCACAAAAAAATACATATATATATATATATAAACAAAAAGAAGAGGAGATTTAATTTATTTTTCAAAACAAAAAAAGCAAAATGGGGTAGCCTTGGCCCCCTACACTGTGGGCAGCAACCCCCATCGGCGGCCGTAGCCACCACTGTGGGCTGCAACCCATAGGCAGGGAGGCTTCGGCCCCCCCTATGGGCGGCGCCCTACAATGACGGCGCAGCCGGGCTGCGGGCCGCGTCTCACAGCAGCCAAGGCCGCCTCTGTGGGCCGCGACCCGTAGGCACGGCTACGGTCATCCCTGTGGGGAGCCTCCCCCCATGAACTCCTCTCACCTCCGCCACCACCGTGTATCCCATGTGCCCCCCCCCTTCCTCCTCCTTGCATTTGGCCCCTCCTCCCTATGAAAAACATGAAACCCTAACCCGGTTGGGTTAGGGTATTTCGAAGTGATAAAATAAATATAAAAAAAGATGTTAGGATTCTTGTTTATAACATTTAAAATTTTAGGGTTCGTGGTTATTTTAAAAGTTAAGAACTTAAAAACCCTATATCCTTATATATATTTATATGTGTGTGTGTGTGTGTGTGTGTGTGTGTGTGTGTTAGATATATATATGTGTGTGTGTGTGTGTGTATTATATATATATATATATATATATATATATATATATATATATATATATATATATATATATATATATATATATATGAATGTATACTGTATCTTTAGATTAATCATTTTTCGCTTATATATTATATGTTTATATAAACATTTAAATATGATGTTTTAAATTTTAAATTATTTTGGAGTTTAATCTTTTGGTAAATTATAATGACTTTTTAAGTTATTTTGGCCATAGGGGATTATTTTTTTTGTTCACCTAAATTTAGGCTTGACGAGAATAAACTTTATAGGGCAAATTTTATTATGGATTTATTTAGCCCTTTAGTCAAATTTTAGACACATTATAATTATTGTTAAAATAATTCATGGGATTTAAAAAACCCAATTGCTAGAGTTAATTTAATTAATCCCTACAATAATTAAAAAGATTAATTGAGAGTAATAATATCTCTTGTCAATTAATTTAGGGGTTTTTGCTTAAATGAATTTATTATTTATTAATTGATGAGATAATAATAAATTTTTTGGAGAGTTAATTTTCCACATGTAATTTAGATTATCCCGCTTACTTAATATAGTTGTTTAAATTAACTTTAGTTGAAGAAGAATTCAAACGTAGTTAAGACAAGACTTGATATTACGTTATTTTAATAAACTTAGCTTCATTAGGTTATGTTTTGAAAAAAAAATTATTTCGTTCGTGCCCAAAAGTTTGGGCATGACATTTTGGTATCAAAGCAAGGTTTCCAACACTAGGAACCTTTCTCCATTACATTTCGCTTTAACTATTTAATTAATTATATTATATTAATTTTTATGATATTTATTTTTAATTAATTAATTAAATATTTCTTCAAAAAATTATTTATTTAGTTTCATTTATTTTATTTTCTCATAAGGATGCCTCCGACTACGCGACAAGCTCACAAGCGCGGAAGGGGTCCTAGGCATGTACGCATGGCACGTGAAGAGGTCGATAGGGAGGAATCAGTTTCGGAAGGGAACCCAAAGGCTCCTCCCAAACAACAGGTTGACCCAAACCGAGACATCTTATTAGCACTCCAAAACCTGATTGGTATAGTCCAGGATAGGCTTCCAACAGGGGATCATCATGTTGAAAACCAAAACTCAAGGAGCCATAGATCGACAGATAGGGAACGGAGTAGGAGTCCACCTCCTAATCCCGTAGAGATTCAAGCTAGGTATGAGCCCGAGTCCGTTCACCTACCAGGACCACCTCCAGTGGTAGAGCCAATGTATTATGAGAGACCACGTCGGGATCCAGGGGATCTAATCAAAGAGGTTATGCGCCTCCAGCCACCATCTTTTGGGGGATCTACCGACGGGGTAGAAGCTGAGGCTTAGCTTTTGAGCCTAGATAGGTGCTTTGCATTGCACTCCTACGAGAGAAATCTAAAGGAAGGTGTAGCAGTCCACCTATTGAGAGGAACAACCTCCACACGGTGGAGACAGGAGGAATACAAGTGTGGTTTAGTTGCAGATACCCTCACATGGGAGATTTTTACAGAGAGGTTCAGGGAGAGGTACTTGTCAGAGCATTATAGACAGTGAAGGATAGATGAGTTTCATGACCTCCAACAGAAGGGTCTCTTAGTGACCCAGTATGAGAGAAAGTTCTTCGAGCTCTTGCCCTACCTGGACTACTTGAAAGATGAGAAGCTTCTCGTCAACCATTTTATCAGAGGGTTGAATGTTGGCATAGTAGGACCAGTGAGGATGTCTGCTCCAGGGAGCCTTTGGGTTGCCGTGGAGAAGGCCTTGATAGCAGAGGAGATTCAGGTCAGGCCACAGGATACAAGGGATCGATTCCAGAACCAAAACCCTATACGCCAGACATACGGGTTTCAGAAACCCCATTGGAAGGGTAATAAAAGACACACATTGGGGTTCTCCAAACCCCCTCCTTCGCAGCAATCACAACAGAACTAGAGGCAGAGGCCTCCACAGAATCAGCAGGGTGCAAAGCCCAAGCAGTGGTAGTCTTAGGGTTAGAGGCGAGATCAACAATCTCAGGTTCCTTACACACCTCTAGCGAGGACTCAGCAGTTCTCCAGGGGTGGGTACAATGGTTCTAGCAGGACAGGGGGATAACCTTTCTTTAGGCCTCAGGGCGTTTAGTTTCAGGCACGCGGTGCTTGTTTCACATGTGGGACCATGGAGCACATGGCGAGAGAGTGTCCTCAAGGTCAGATGGAAGGAAATCAAAGGATGGCAGCATCAGAGCCTATAGTTGGAGATATGGGCAAGTCCCATAGAGTCTTCACAGCGGTTGACAACTGCTAGGCAGAGCACCAGGCCACATTCATTGAGGTTGCAAGTAAGATCAAAGGTAGAAGTGTATCTATATTATTTGATTCAAGAGCTACTGACTCCTTTATATCTCCATTGGTTGTGGAGTGTTGCGGGCTACTGGCAACTAGACAAGGTGTTAGTTGGGAAGTGGAGTTAACTTCAGGGGCTAGAGTGTCAATGGAATCAAAGGTTAGGGCATGCCAGCTTCAGATTGGCAATACCACCACCTTAGTAGACCTTAGAGTTACACCACTTGGATCATATGGCATTGTACTTGGCATGGATTGGCTTTATGCCCACAGAGCCAAGATGGATTGCTGCTTGAAAGAAATCGAGTGTGAGGATGATCATGGTTTGCCCATAGTAATCATCAAAATTCAGAGACCCAGGTCTCTTCGTATGATTTCCACAATGCAGCTTAAACGGAGCATGAGAAATGGATGTCAGCTATTTTCCATCACCATCAATGATAGAGAGGAAGAGGACAAAAAGGAAACATCGATTGACGACCATCCTATCCTTAAGGGATATTCAGACGTGTTTCCTTCAGAGCTACTAGGAATGCCATCCTGTAGAGAGATTGACTTTCATATAGACGTTGTACTAGGAGCTGAGCCAGTTTCAAGGGCACCTTATAGGATGACCACAAATGAGCTTAATGAGCTCAAGATGTAGCTTGAGGAACTCCTAGAGAAGGGTCACATTTGTCCTAGCGTATCCCCTTGGGGTGCACCAGTCATCTTCATGAAGAAGAAGGACAGATCTCTTCGGTTATGCATGGATTATCATCAGTTGAACAAAGTAACCATCAAGAACTGATATCCCTTGCCCAGGATCGATGATTTATTCAACCAACTTCAGGGTGCCAAAGTATTTTTCCAAATTGATCTGAAGTTAGGATACCATCAGTTGAGAATAGTGGAAAGTGATATCCACAAGACCGCATTTCACACTAGATATGGCCACTATGAGTTCACTGCGGTTCCATTTGGTCTTACAAATGCTCCAGCTATTTTCATGAGCCTCATGAATGGGGTATTCCACACATTTCTTGACTGTTTTGTGAATGTGTTCCTCGATGACATATTGATATATTCTCGGTATGAGAAGGAGCATGAGGAGCACCTGAGACAGGTCTTGCAGTGTTTGAGGGACTATCAATTGTATGGTAGTTTGTCGAAGTGTGCATTCATTCGTTTAGAAGTCAAGTACCTTGGGCATGTTATTTCTGGTGATGGGATCTCAGTTGACCCATCAAAGATCAGAGCTATTATGGATTGGCCAGTGCCAACCAGTGTGACAGAGGTCAGGAGCTGCATGGGCTTCACAGGTTATTACTGATGCTTTGTTGAGGGATTCTCTAGAGTCGCACATCCTATTACTTCTCTTCAGCCTAAAGGGAAGAAATTTGAGTGGACAGAGAAGTGGGAGAGGGCCTTTCAAGAACTCAAAAAGGCACTTACTAGTGCACCTATCCTTGTAGTGCCAGATCCCTCAGCTGACTTCATGGTTTGCATAGATGCTTCCCTAGAGGGTTTAGGAGCAGTCCTTATGCAGGATGGTAGGGCTATAGCTTTTGAGTCTAGGAAACTTAAGACTCATGAGCTTAACTACCCTACTCATGACCTTGAGCTTGCAGCAATAGTGCATGCACTTGTGAGGTGGAGACACTTCCTTTTGGGTCATCATTTTGAGCTTCATTCAAACAATCAAAGTCTTCAGTACATATTCACTCAGCCGAACCTTAATGAATGTCAGAGGAGATGGATGGAGTTCTTGTGCGAGTATGATTTTGACGTTCACTACATCAAAGGGAAAGAAAATGTAGTTGCAGATGCTTTGAGTTGGAGACGCATGAGGTATACACCATATCTATGGGCATGGATTTGAGAGATCGTGTATTGCAGCAGTTTCTAGAGGATGGATGGTATTTAGAGTTTGTCAGGTGATACAATCTCAGGAAACTCTAGAAGGGAAATATGTGGATTATTCCTTAGAGTCTGATGGAATATTATGCCATAGAGGGTGCATCTATGTACCTTCTTCCAGGGGATTGCGAGAGTTCATTGTCACGGAAGCTCATAGAGCTCCTTATGCAGCACATCCCAGAGTTAAGAAGATGCATGCTGACTTGAGACAGTTATATCATTGGCCAAGAATGTGGTAGCTCATTGCTGAGTTAGTAACCCGATGCCTCAAGTGTCAGAGAGTCAAGGTGGAGCACCACCATCCAGGTGGGTTGCTCCAGTCTCATGCTATACCAGAGTGGAAGTGGGATACTATATCCATGGATTTCATCATTGTTCTCCCTATGTCATCTCGTCGCCATGATGCCATCTTGGTGACAGTTGACAAGTTGACCAAAATGGCCCACTTTTTACTAGTTCGGACTACCTTCACAACACCAGTAGTAGCATAGGTGTTCTTGTGAGACATTGTCAGACTTCATGGTGTTCCACACAAGATTATTTTTGATAGGGATTCCCTCTTCACTTCTTCCTTTTGGAAGGCATTACAGGCAACTATGGGCACCAAGCTCAACTTCAGTACAGCCTATCATCCGAAAATAGATGGACAGACAGAGAGGGTTAACTAGGTGTTAGAGGATATGCTTCACATGTATGTTATGGATCATTAGACTAGATGGGAAGACTACCTTCCCTTAGTGGAGTTTTCCTATAACACTGGGAATCACACTTTGTTGGGGATGTCACCCTATCAGGCATTATACGACAGGCCGTGTAGGACACCGTTGAGCTAGGACCGCATAGAGGATAGAGTTGCTATTGGTCCTGAGATAGTTGGGGATATGGAGCAATAGGTGGATTTGATTAGGTAGTGTCTTAGAGAGGCACAGGATAGATAGAAGAAGTATGCAGATGTGAAGAGGATAGATCGTAGCTACTTGGTTGGAGACATAGTCTTCTTGAGAGTGCGATCGCATAAGAGTTCATTCCGTTATGGAAAGGGTTCTAAGCTCTCACCTCACTTTGTAGGACTATTTGAGATCCTTGAGAGGATAGGACCAATTGCCTAACATTTAGCATTGCCACCTAGCGTATCACGCATCCACGATGTGTTTCATGTATTAGTTTTGATGAAGTATATCTATGATGAGTCTCATATTTTAGATTGGGATGCCTTGCAGGTGGAGTTGGATGGACAACTAGCTTTGGAGCCCATTCGCATTTTGGCATGCTAAACGCTGGCCCTTTGAGGTCAAGAGCTGGACCAGGTTAGAGTCCAGTGGGATTGCTATGATGAGGTTATGGCTTCATGAGAGGACGCAGCACGTATGAGATCACAGTACCCCTATCTTTTTTATGAACTCCAGGAGGAAGTTCATGCCTAGAGGGGGAGGGTGTGAGGCCCTACCCCGACTCATCCTAGCATTTCAGTGTTTTTCATGTTGAGAGTATTATGGATGCTTTATTTTTATGCATTATGGATTTAGAACTTATATGATTCCATGATTTGGATAACATTGATGAATATTGATGCTTCATTTCTATGCATTATAGATATAGAACTCTATATGATTCTAGAATAGGATAACTTTGTGATAATGTATGTCATTATTGGATTTGCAGGACTTTACTATGATGATAGAAATAGGATGCATGTCTTATGTATGGATCAAAATTATGAGGATTATGATAATTAATTATGTGGATTTATTTTGATACAAGATATATTGATTTTGTTTAATGTCAATTCTATGCAGAGTGTTTGACGTGTATTCTTATTCATGTGTTTAAATATTATATGAGGTTATTTGGAAGTACTAATGTGTAATTGAGATGCGCAGGAAAATTATCCATGTGACCATGGAAATATTATGGAGAACCAAACCTAGACCTATGTGTGTTCGTAAAACCAGGGGTTGTCTATTTGGAGAGACAACACCCCGTATGTATCGTATTTTATTTGTGAAAGTAAATGTTGCATATGTGTTAAATTGAATTATTAATATGTGTAAATCCAACAAGAGAAAAATTTCATGTGTAATTTTGTAAAGTATTTTATTGTGTCACTTGACACGTGTTGATTTATGTCTTGGTTTTTGACTTGTCTCTTGGAGGGAGTTGTTTTAACCATAGCCTTTTCAAAACATTTGAATGTGGTTCTAAATTTTCCTTGGGTAGAGAGTCTTTGGAGTGGTCAACTCAGGTTTGACCCGAAAGTTAACTTTAGATGGGTTTATAAAGGGCCAAATGGACTCCTAGGGGTAGTTTAAAGGTGTTTCCTAAAGTCCATAAGGTATACCTATGGGTTAGGAGTATTTTTAGGCATGTGTCTACTCCCGTGTGACTGTTTAGTCACCTCAAAAAGTGAGTTTCCTAAGGTGAGCGAAAATTCAAAATTAGAAAGTGCCATCTAGGTTAGATAACCTTCCCTTTTGATGTGAGATCTTTTTTCCCACTTTCTCTTACTTTTTCCTTTTTCAGTTTTAGTAACCTGTGAGAACTCTCACTGAGGTCTTTTTAGGTAAAAATGAGAGACTTTGTGGGTAATCACCCACTCTCCATTTTTAGAGATTATGCAATTTTGAAAGGAATAGTTTTGGGATAGAATTTTGGCTAAGTGTAGAAGGAAGAATTATGGAATTGGGCTGCTTGTCCTCAAACTAGTTCTAGCAAACCTTTGGGCAGATTGAAGGCTGGTTCATCTTCTCCTTTTGTTTCTTTTTACGTTGCATGTTTATGTTGGAAAGATTGCTTGTATGTAAAAAAATTTTCTTGTATTTTCCTTTGTGAAAATTATTATGTGACCTATCTGTTACTTCTTTTATGCATTTTCTTGTGATTTGGGAGTAACCAAGGCCTTCTACTCTTGGGAGAGTAGGATGGTCTTGTGGGTGGTACAAGTTTGACATCCCTCGAGTGAGAAGCTCTCATTATGATAGTGAACTCAAGGGGTGTATATGTGACCCTTGCTGCATGGCCTAGTTTATGCATTTGGGGGTCATAAGAGGAGAAAGTATGGCATGAATACCTTGGGGGGCATAATGATGTGGGGTTAATGAACTTATGATATATCTTTGTTTGCCATGAGGTGGCTTTGTGAACTACCATTCTTGTAGTCTCCTCAGGGTATTTGGTCCACTACCACCCATGTAAAAACATCACATTTTGTGATGAAGTGTAGCCCTGGTTGGGAAAGTGTTGTTGTGTGTTTTCCCCTTACTTGTTGTGTTTGCATGTGTGTAACCTGTCTAGGGCTTGGTTCTCCAAGCTCGGGGGTGGCTTCTAGTAAGCCTAGGCTAGGAGGTGAGCACTCCATGGTCAAAGCCTTATGATTTATTTGCAGAATTGCTTGGAAAGAAAAGAAAAAGACAAGTTTGGAAGTTGCTAGTTTTACTTGATTTGCAGAAAAAGATTTGGGAATGGGTTATTATATTTTAGTTGTAGCAATGTAAAAGGAAAACTATATGTTGTATTTATTTGAAAAAGATATGTATTCATTTTGTTTAAAGTCCTCATTTAATAGAAATGAGAGACTAGATGGATATATCACCCATTTGTAATGTTGACTATATTGTATTTTAAATATGCTTTAAAGAAATGCATTATTTTTATTAAGTTATTACTGCAAAAATAAAATGTTTATTTTTGGATTAAGTTCCTATAGTTATGAAAATAATATTTGTTGTATGCATGTTATTTCTGAAAATAAGAGTTCAGTTTATTTCCTTATGCATATTGAAATAATAGAAATGAGTAAAGTAGTAAGCTTGCATGTTAGTAAGAGAAAATTTAGCATTTAGTCCTAATCATTTATTCCCAAATACAAACCATGGTTTAATAGATTTAGCATGCATATCTCTAAGGTTAATTTAAATAATTCTAGATTAATGTAGTTGTTGAATATAGTTTATTAAATTCTATCATTTCCCCTTTTATTTATCGCAGAAAATAAATCTAAAATTAGCAGTCTATCTCTAAAGTTAGTATCTGGATTGTCAATAGAAAAAAAACAAATGCTTTATTTAAATCTGTTAGTTTTGAAAACCTGTTTTATGTGATTTTAGGAAAAAGAAATATAAATAGATTGTTTAAAGTAAATAAAAGAAATTTTACCCCTATTTCCATGTAGTCAATATTTTATTAATTTCTACATGATTTAAAAAGGTTGAGAAAAAAAAAATATAGATTGCTTAAGTGTGTGTATAATATATATATAAGACTACATATTTTATGTAAAAATATCTTCAGCCTGTGAAACTGTTTGTTTGAAAATATTATAACCACAGAAAATTATATATATATATATATATATACACATATACATATACATATAAAAACAAAAAAAAAGGAGATTTAATTTATTTTTCAAAGAAAAAAAAAGAAAAATGGGGGAGCCTCGGCCCTCCGCGCTGTGGGCGGCGACCCCTAGTGGCGGCCGCAGCCGCCACTGTAGGCCACAACCTACAGTCAGGGAGGCTTCACCCCCCCTTGTGGGTGGCAGCCCACAACGATGGCGCAGCCAGGCTGCAGGCCGCATCTCACACCGGTGGCCAAGGCCGCTTCTGTGGGCCGCGACCCGTAGGCACGGCTACGGTCATCCCTGCGGGGAGCCTCCCCCATGAACTCCTCTCACCTCCGCCAACGCCACATATCCCATGCACCCCCCCCCCTTCCTCCTCCTTGCATTCGGCCCCTCCTATTAGGCCCAATATGGAAAGCTAATGTACTGAGAGGGGAGGGGTGAATCAGTACTCCAAAACCTTTTAACAACAATATCTTGGCTGTTATACATAAACCAAAAATTGCTACAACATAACATAAAGCCAAAACAAATAAAAAACAATCATACATGATTCACTCCATAACTCATATATTTTGGTTACGCAGAAACTCTTGGTTAGAGAGAAAAACTGCGATGGGGATGGCACCCACAACTTCACTACTGCAATAATAAAGAGTACTCGATTAGAGCTACATTTTCAGCTATTTCTAATAGCTTACCCTGTTAGGAGTATTAAGATCTTTAGATCTACCTTGCTAAAGTATTTTACAACACTTATTCTAAAATGTTGCACCTGGTTAAAGGCTTTACAATTTATAGACTTTGTTAGAGTCTTTTACCTTGTTAAAGGTTTCTCTTACAACTTCAAAATATTACAATAAATCATTACAAATATCTGCAACTTTACATCTGAAATGTTATAGCAGATTCTATGTGCTCAAAGTGAGATTACTTTGCTTATAGCACACCTCGGTAACCCATAGAATAACTCAGTAAACCCTTCTGTTTACTCTGTTCTTTGATTGTTCTCTGAAATCCTTCTTGGTGACCTTTGTGTCTTTGTAACAGTCATAACACTCAGTGCTTTCTTATGTATCACACATGTCTTGCTTCATACACCTCTATATCTCTCTCTTTGTCACTATATTGTTATCTAATCTCAATCCATGCTATATAAATAGATCTCTTATGTTGGTGATCTGATTTATTGCTTCGATCTTACAAACATGATTTATCAAATAAATAACCATACAAAATATTTCATTGGTTAGATGACCTCAAAATCATACACAATCCTTAAGTGCAAGTTCCAATGTGATAATGGTTCTTTGTTCCTTGATTTTGTAACACATTTCCAGATGTGTGTCTAGGTTCAATGAATCTAGTAAAACATTTCACTTGGTGTATATCAACTTGGTGTATCATTATTGCTGCTCGGTAGACATGGAATGTTACTCGATAGATAGCTCAATGTATACTGGCTCTGTGAATACTTTCTTCTTTAACCAACTGTTCTGTGCAAACTGACTGAATGTTTCGGTAGAGGTAACCAACTAGAGTATATAGAATGACTTTGGATATAAAACTAATGGCAACTATAATAAATAGTAACAATCTCCCCTTTTGACATTAGTAGAGATGTTTGGCAAAACTACTTTCAAAGTCATAGCTCAAAAAATCTATATACTTGCAAAATTTGACTAAATAGACAGTATATACATTACTCAATGAAATAGTATATTTAGATATACTCCCCTTATCACTATACTATACAAAATTCTGATTTTGCATGCTCGGTGATCAATGTTCTGTGATAACTGCTCGGTTCACTGCTCTATTCTTTGTTCCTTGTCAAAATTGACTGTGCATTTGAATACTCTATTCTGCTCGGTATATACTCCCCCTGTATACTGCATTCCCTTGTATACTTTGATATGATACTCACTCCCCCTTTTTGACAAATATCTAAACTTAGTTACCATTCGGTGGTGGCAACTAGTCAAAAATGGATTTGTACTTTGTCTTTGCATCAGTGAGAGTGGCAAAGAGGGCATCCTTAACACTGTCCATGAGTGAATTCTAAGCTCTAATGTCAGCTAATAGTGAAATTAGTCCATCTAAGGTGCTTCCCTCTTGCTGAGTGGATAGGGAGGTAGCTTTGTTGATCTGTTCTTGGACGGATGAAAGATGAGGAACGAATAATGTTTGAAGTGTCATTATGTCCATCCTTATCTTGTGTTCTTCATTCTTTAGTTCCAATTGTTGAGCCATGAGCTATTGTAGCTTGGTATAAAAATTCTGAATGGAATGTGGCTCAGTGGTCAACTTATTAGAGAGATCGGTGATCTCTTTCTCAATTGCTTCTATTTTATTTTTGATGTCCTTAAGGAATAGAGAGAATGTACAGAGTTTCTAAAATAAATAAAGAATGTGCTTGAGTTGAGGGGACAACTCAGCAATAAATTTGACAAGTTTAACTTTGCCAATGGCAATAGCTTTCTGTACCTCTTCAATCATTTTTGCAATGAGCTCCTTGTCCTTTAACTTGCTCAAATATTCAGATGCATCTACTCCAGATGTCTCTATCTTGGTTAGGAGTTCATCCAGTTGAATGTGGATGGCAGCATCTTTGGTTACTGTAGCTTCAAGTAGCATGTCGATTAAGAGTGCTTTCACCTTCTGAAGTACTTTATTTTTCTTTTGAATAGCCATTTGCTTCTCTTGTTCAGCTTTGGCTTTGCATAGTTCTCTAAATTCAATGAGTGCTTGCCCTTTTAATTTGGATATATCAACATTGGGAAACACTATTGGTTTAGACAAATCTAATTTGAAACTATGCTTTTTCATCTTCTTTTCTTTACCTTTCATCGGTTGAACTAAAACAATGGCTTGTGAGGCTTGATGACCCTCGATAGGTTGCTCGGTAGAGGCAACACTTTGGTTGGTTCCTTTAGCCTCTGATGTAGCCTTTGTTGTGTCCTTCGGTGCTTTAGTGCTTGGGGTCTCAGATGTAACATTTTTAGTGCTAGAAGGAGCTTGTGAAGACTGTTCCCCGGTGGCCTGAGAAGCAGTTTCTCCTTCTATAGATTTGTGACCTTTTATCCCCTGTTCAGTAATTTGAGGGGCCTCGGTTGAAGTAGATTGATTGACCAGAGGATAGGGCTGAACTTGCTCCAAAACTGACTCATTGGATACCAGTTTGGCATATGCATTTCCTTCGATCATTTCCTATTCAGGTGCCTCGGTTTCCATGATATCCTCATCTGCTTGTATAGTGTCAGCAGGGTCCTACTCGGTGATATCAGGAACTTGCTCAGTGACATCAACTATTTCAACTTCATCTTGTTCGCCAACATTCTTGATTCAAAATATTTCTTGCCATTTTTCCTTGGTCTCATTCTCTACATCCATGTAAAGGCCATTCATCAATTTCAAGGCTCTTTGCTTGTTGTGTGGCAGTTTTTCAGATGTTTGGTGATCTCATCTACTAACATGTCTGGGAAAAGATGTACCAAACTTCTTTCTCTCATCTATTTCTCTAAGTCCATGGCATACTTCCACCTATTGTCAATATGCAAATATAATTCATTGGGAAGAGATTTAGATAATTCCAATGGAGCTAATCAGAATTTCAATAGTGTGCAGATGAAAGCTTCTTCTATTTGTCTCTTTTCATCATCAGATCTGGATTCATACTTAACATATCCGAATGCTCCAAATCCACCATATTGCTTTAGATTAGCACAAAAATTTTCAACACTATGTACATTTACCTTTTTGCTCTTGACAATCTGAAATTTGCTTGCATCTTTAGATTCAGTGTCACTAGACTCTTTGGTCAAAATGAGTCTCTATTTAGATTTCTTGTAAGTTTTTGTTACCTTGGGTGCGGCAACACTCTTTGTTTTCTTACTCGGTGAAGTTGCAAATGCTCTTGTGTTAGGTCGCTCTACTGGAGGAGTCGGTGATGCTTTTGATGTATCCTGTTTCTTTCTTTTCAACACTTTTCCCTTAGGCAATTTGGTGCTTAGTGTTATACCTACCTCTTGGGCTTCAGATTCCTCTTCGGTGATTACTATAGTGCCTTTGATAGGTGTAGAGGAATAACCTTCTCCAAATTTCTCCTTTAATGTCTTAATCATCTTTGTTGCCTTCCTTGTAGCCTTGGGTACTATAATGCTCATTTTTACTTTTTCCTTCACTTCTTCATATGCTCCATACCTCAGCTCGGTAGCATGCCTTGGTAATGTCAGAAAAGCATCTATCTGCTGTTGTGTGATGTCACAATCAATCTCATAACCCATAGGTAGCAAATATTGAGTTCTCGGTTCCACAACATTAACATAGTAGTAATCAGTGTCCACTTCAAAACATATTTCATCATTATATTTCTCAACTACATGGGGTGGAATTCGGTACCTGTTATGCATCTTCTCTTGAAACTTGCTGAAATAATCATCCATAATATCATTAAAATTATCACCTAGCTTCTTGATGAAGTCATTGATTTGATGGGTGATTGGTTAGTGTAGCTCCCAAAAAACTTTACTGACTGATGGAAAGAATTTCTCAAAATAGAAAAACATGCATATTAACAGTGATCCAAACTTTAGTGTGTTCGCCGAATTGTATTTCTTTGGCTTCCTTATGGTATTGAGATTCTCAAACAGGTTTTTCAACAATAGCTCACATAAATCAATTTTCATGCCTTTCTTCATAATTTTATAAGCTAAGTCTACTGTTGCACAGGGTACCCTATTTTCCCTTGGTGATTGGAAGAAACAATAACCTATTACTCTAATGGCAAACTTTAGCTCTGCATCTATGACATTGTTCAGTTTCAGTCCCCTGCAATTTGATTCTACTCTGGTTAAACTGATCAATTCCTTCTGTGATATCATTTTCTGAGCTTGGCCATGATCATAAATAGGGTAACCGGTGATCAAATAAATTATTTCTTTGGTGATCTTAAATGGTTGCTCTTCTAGCCACATGAAGTCATCATGAACTCTGCTTAGAACAAACTTAACCCATTGGGGTTTGAATACATGGGGATAGGTTAGGGCTTCAGTCAATCCCTTGATTTTGATGTGTTCATATTTGCTATCCATTTTACCATCGGTACACAGTTCATCATATGTGTCTTTGATCTCAACATGACCTAGTTCTTCAACTCGACACTTAGTGAAGAATCTTACATCCTCAACTAATAAAACTCTATCCGAAATGAGTGAAAATGTGGTTTTGTCATCCGGTTCAGATGCAATTTTGGGAATTAAAGAGTATTTCAGTGAGGGCTTTTCGATGTTCTCAACAATAATGGGATTCTGGATCTTAGGTGCCATTGCAGATTTTAGATAAATACTAACAAAAGATCCTTAGGGTTTGAAGACTTTCAAATGGCAGATGCTTTCTACTTAGCAAATAATAACAACTTGATATGATCAGTAAACTATCTTGATAATGCATTGTGATTGATGTAAATACCTTTGAATTTGCTCAGGAGGTGGTTTGATCACCTTTAATTCACTTTGCTTTGCTTTCTTGAAAACTTGGTGAATGAAAAATGATCGCGCAATAGCTTTAAATACACAATATACCTTATCGGGCTTCATGTAGTTAGGTCAAAAGACATTAAATGCACTTGGTACCACTTCCTTTCTATGTTTTTAATGAGTAGCCAGTCTTCCTGTATTCACCGACTAGACAAGCTTCCAAAAGACTTGATAAAATTTCAAATTTTCTAATGCATCTTTAACTATGCAGATTTTGAATTAAGTGCATGATAAAATAGGAACTGTTAAGATTTGACTTTTGAGAGAATGCAGTCCCTTCATACCTTTACCGATTAATTTGGAATAGATGCACCTAACTCAGTAGGTAAGGTGCTTTCTTCATTTGACACAATTTCCTTCTTTTTCCAAATCATCTTTAATTTGCCTTTTATTTCTTCAATATCTCCTCTAGATTGATCTCTGCAATCTCTAGCCAAGTGTCCAATTTTGTGACAATGAAAACAAGCCATACTAGGATTTCTCCATGATCTTCGGTTGTTCATTCCAAACCTTATAAAGCAGTTGGCACTTATATGTCCATATCTTCCACAACATTCACACCATAACCTTGTATTGTAATCCCATGGTACTACAGAATACTATTGGTAAGGGTTTGTGTGAGTTTGGTAGCTTCTAGCATTTGCTCGGTGTGCAGACCACATATAGTTCTTTTTCTTAAGCCAACACTTCTTGGTACTGTGTCCATATCTATTGCAATTTTTACAAAACCCTTTGAATTTTGCCTTCTGATAGTTGTTAACAGTCTTTGTTCTACATTGATTAGATGTGTGACCATATTTATTGCAATTGTAACAATAACCTTTAGACTTAGTGACATTTGGTTGCTTACCTTTTCTGATTTGGCACAAGTTAGCAGTATGACCTTGATTTCCACAGTAGTTTCAAATAGGCTTCTTTCCTTTGATATTTTTCTTATTTCCAGCTTGCTTTGATGATTCTCCTCTCTTGGTTGTATGAATTCCCTTCTCGGTAGAGTCTTTTGCTTTGTAACCGAGTCCTGCATCTTTGTTGGGTCTTCTTGTATTCAGTTGCTCATCCAACATCTTTGATGCTTCATAACTCCTTTTTAGTGTTTCCTTGGATTTCTTTTCTGTTTCAAGTTCATCGGTCAACCTTGATACTTCAAGTTTCAATGCTTGATTCTCATCATCCTTCAGATTTGCTTCATGATGTGCATAACCTAATTGATCTGACAGATTACTTTGTATCCCAATCAACCTTGTGATTTCATCATTCTTTTCAGATACTAAACCTTCAAGTTGTTGCTTTTCTCTTTCTAGATCTCTTACTTTATCTTCAGTTGTCCTCAATGCATCAAGATTCTTAGTCATCTGTATGCTAAAATGTTTGTGTCCTCTTTTCATTGCTTTTAGCTGATTAGTCAGTGCTTTGTTCTTTTCTTTCAGTTGTCCAATCATCTCTTCAGTTTCTTCAGATATATTGTTCTCAGATGATGTTTCAATTTGTTCCACTAGCTCTTGAGAGTCCTGCAAATCATCAGATAATCTTCTTCTCACTTTCAATGATTTTTGCATTTGTCTTTGCATGTTTGCAATCACTTGATTAGCATGATCAAACTCTTCTTGTAGATACACAATTCTCCGAGATTGTTTGTAGCCTTCCATTGATAAGATCTTTCTCTTTAGGTTGTTAAACCCTTTTCCAAGACTAAAGCTCCGATACCAATTGTTAGGCCCAATATGGAAAGCTAATGTACTGAGAGGGGAGGGGTGAATCAGTACTCCAAAACCTTTTAACAACAATACGGCAACATAACATAAAGCTAAAACAAATAAATAACAATCATACATGATTCACTCCATAACTCATATATTTTGGTTACACAGAAACTCTTGGTTAGAGAGAAAAACTGTGGTGGGGATGGCACCCACAACTTCACTACTACAATAATAAAGAGTGCTCGATTAGAGCTACATGTTCAGCTATTTCTGATAGCTTACCCTATCAGGAGTATTAAGATCTTTAGATCTACCTTGCTAAAAGATTTTACAACAATTATTCTAAAATGCTGCACTTGGTTAAAGGCTTTACAATTTATAGACTTTGTTAGAGTCTTTTACCATGTTAAAGGTTTCTCTTACAACTTCAAAATATTACAATAAATCATTACAAATATATCTGCAACTTTACATCTGAAATGTTATAGCAAATTCTATGTGCTCAAAGTGAGATTGTCTTGCTTATAGCATACCTCGGTAACCCATAGAATAACTCGGTAAACCCTTCCGTTTACTCTGTTCTTTGAGTGTTCTCTGAAATCCTTCTCAGTGACCTCTGTGTCTCTGTAACAATCATAACACTTAGTGCTTTCTTATGTATCACACATGTCTTTCTTCATATACCTCTATATATCTCTCTTTGTCACTATATTGTTATCTGGTCTCAATCCATGCTATATAAATAGATCTCTTATGTCGGTGATCTGATTTATTGCTTCGATCTTACAAACATGATTTATCGAATAAATAACCATACAAAATATTTCATTGGTTAGATGACCTTAAAATCATACACAATCCTTAAGTGCAATTTCCAATGTGATAACGATTCTTTGTTCCTCGATTTTATAACACGTTTCCAGATGTGTGTCTAGGTTCAATGAATCTGGTAAAATGTTTCACTCAGTGTATATCAACTCAGTGTATCATTATTGCTGCTCGGTAGACATGGAATGTTACTTGGTAGACAGCTCGGTGTATACTGGGCTCTGTGAATACTTTCTTCTTTAACCAACTGTTCTGTGCATACCGACTAAATGTTTCGGTAGAGGTAACCGACTAGAGTATATAGAATGACTTTGGATATAAAACTAATGGCAATTATAATAAATAGTAACACCTCCTCCCTGCGAAAAACATGAAACCCTAACCCGATTGGGTAAGGGTATTTTGAAGTGATAAAAGAAATAAAAAAAAAGATGTTAGTATTCTTGTTTATAACATCAAAAATTTTAGGGTTCGTGGTTATTTTAAAAGTTAAGAACTTAAAAACCCTATATCCTTATATGTGTGTGTGTGTGTGTGTGTGTGTGTGTGTGTGTGTATTATATATATATGAACGTATACTCTACCTTTAGATTAATCATTTTTCGCTCATATATTATATATTTATATAAACATTTAAATATGATGTTTTAAATTTTAAATTATTTTGGAGTTTAATCTTTTGGTAAATTATAATGACCTTGTAAGTTATTTTGGCCATAGGGGATTTTTTTTTTTGTTCACCTAAATTTAGGTTTGATGAGAATAAACTTTATAGGGCAAATTTTATTATGGATTTATTTAGCCCTTTAGTCAAATTTTAGACACATTATAATTATTGTTAAAATAATTCACGGAATTTAAAAAACCAATTGCTAGAGTTAATTTAATTAATCCCTACAATAATTAAAAAGATTAATTGAGAGTAATAATATTTCTTGTCAATTAATTTAGGGGTTTTTGCTTAAATGAATTTATTATTTATTAATTGATGAGATAATAATAAATTCTTTGGAGAGTTAATTTTCCACATGTAATTTAGATTATCCCACTTACTTAATATAGTTGTTTAAATTAACTTTAGTTGAAGAAGAATTCAAACGTAGTTAAGACAAGACTTGATACTACGTTATTTTAATAAACTTAGCTTCATTAGGTTATGTTTTAAAAAAAATATATTATTTTCATTCGTGCCCCACCTAGGGAAGTTAGAGTGGTGGCAGTGGGCACTGGATGATCTGGATGTAGTGATCTGGAGACCATATATTGAGTGTGAGCCCTAGGAGGATGATCCGGAGGTGTTGCCATATGTATTCATGACCCGATTCCTCATTGGGAGGACAGCCCACCATGTGGAGAGACAGTTGCCTGGCAGAGTGTTGAGACAGTTTGGATGACAGCAGGGATTGCCTAGGGGATCGGGAGAGTATGCTAGAGTGGTCCGAGAGAGGTACGCATGGGGGCCAGTACTACCTTATGATCAGGAATTGGCAGATTTTTCAGATGCTACAGGTGAGGCCATGGGATATACGGCTGAGGATGGTAGATGTAGGGGTGTTGGAGGAGTATACACAGTATATGGCGACTCATCTGATTCCTCGAATATCAGATCCGGCAGAGTTGATTCTTGATTTTGAGGAGGAAAGGGGATGGTGGTGATGGAGGAGGAGGAGGGGGGATGGTGGAGGTGGCATTGGTGGTTGGGTTCAGTGGAGAGGGACAGGTGGTTTGCCATTGCGGATAACATAGGGACTGTTGATGTAGGGAGGAGTTAGATTGGGTGGGAGAGGGATGGGGGAGAGGGAGGTACCAATAGATAGAGGGCAGGGAGCCACTGGACAGGGAGCTATAGGTGAGGCACCTATGGATATAGGGGAGAGAGCCATTGGAGATCTTCGGGATCATATGATATTACATTTGCAGACTCGACTTACAGTAGCTGAGACACGGGTGGAGGATTTGGAGGTGGAGGTTGCAGCTGGAGATGTGCAGCTATTTGCATGAGAGTCAAAGTTGACTGTAGTGCTGCAAGAGAGGGATGATGTGGTGGAGAGATTAGCGGAGCTGCAAGAGAGAGTCTTGGTTGGAGTAGGAGCACAGGGTCCTACTAGGGAGGTGATGAGGGAGATTCGGCAAGCACAGGCTGAGATAGAGTATTGGCGGGGATTATATGAGCAGGTGGTGCCAGCTAGTCAGTGAGCACTGAGCTATTCACAGATGCGGCAGGCTAGATCAGAGCAGTCTCAGAGGATGCAGAGCAGTGGGGGTGTGATGGGTCCTCTATGGAGAGATAGGTCAGGTGGTGCAGGAGCTAGTGGGGGTTTGATGGGTCCTCCACAGAGAGATAGATCGGATGGTACAGGGACTAGTGGGGGAGTAGGTAGTGATGATGATGTAGCATCTGGTCAGAGTGGCATCTGAGAGAGCATTTTGTATGCATGTATTTATATTATCATTTTGGACTGTATCTTGGATGGCTCTTGGTAGCTAATTGTTTGGACTTCATTGTACTCTGATACATGTATATTTTTGGCGATATGATATGATATATGAGGAGATCCTATTTTTGTGAGGATATGCATTTTGATGACATGTTATGGATGTTTATGCTTGATGGTGATTTCATGATTTATGCTTAGATGGATATTTATTTTGTGCTATATGTATGTGTTTATGATATGATTCCTAGATGCATGTTTTAAGGTGATTTATGCTAACATGTGGATGCATGTTGATATATGTGTGTATTGATGTCATTGGGATAGAATGCCTAATGTATGTAATGCTATGATGGTTATGTATGCATAATAAATGTTGATTTATGATGGTATAGATAGTATTTTGTATCAATACAATGATGAGATAAGGATATGTAATGATGTTAATGTAATGCTTTTGAATGATTGATTTTATTTATGAATATGCATCTAGATGGTTTTAAAAATGAATGTGTATGTGGATAGACAAATGTAAAGTATAAATGTTTAAATGATGATTTCTAAATGTATGCATATGTATAATGTATGAACCAATGGTTTGAGACAAATGGTTTTATGATTCTAAATGTCAAAATATGATGAAGTAAAATGATAATGTGATTATAATGCAACTCATGTTTAATGAATAACTGCACCTTAATGCAATTAAGAGGGATAATGAATGCAATCTAATGAATCCTAAGTGAGATAAAATGAGTATAAGAATATACTAAAATGGATGAATAAATGCACTTTAACTAATGAAGAGATAAATGAATGTATGCAACTATGGAAACCTAAACAAATGTATGATACACAAGTGTTAAAATGATAATAAATGATGATCACTAACTAATGTTAAATGAATGTATAGTAATGAGTAATCATGGTAGGAAATTCAAATAAGGACAATTATTTATGTAAGTTAATCTAATATGTCATGAGGGTAATAATGAAAGAATATAATGATACTAATGCGAGTAAAATGAGAATGAACAATATGGGGTAAGTGCAACTAAATGATATTAAATGCATGCTAATGAATGGCAAATAGAGTAATGCAAATGCAACTAAAATGTAATGAAATGATGATGGGATGATGATAGATGAATGCAAGGTTGTTTTAGACTTTGCATGATGCACTTGATGATGTATCAGAGTACTCTGTCGTGATTGTATTTAAGACCAGCTCACTTTTCACATAACTGCTCATATTTCACTTTGTGCATACTTGCATGAAAAACCATGTATATGAATAATGAATGAGTAAATGGATGGATGGTATGCAATGGAATGCAATATAAACAAATGAGATGAAATGATGATCCATAGTGCTTTATTTTTCATCATTGAGCTTTAAAATGTTGTAAGAAAATACAAGCAACTTGACATAATGATTCAAGATGACCTGAGTATTCCGTACATGGATTTTTATATAGCAAGTTAATACAAACAACTTGATATTATGGGTCAAATTGACTTGAGTATTGCTTGCGGAATAGACAAGGATCATCTCCCTTCATGCATGAATTGGATCATCCTCCTTGATCTTGGGTTGATCATATCCTGAGACAAGTTCATACCGTAATAAAAGATAAAAATGTTTATCCAGTTTGGATGAGGTAGGAGGAACCAAAGAAAGAGCATTGTACATGTAAGCAAACAACTTATATAAAGAATAAATAATATGGATCCTTGGTAATGGTTCATGCTCATATGGTCGAGGTATACGCTGTAGTTAGCAAGCTATAGTGATATATGACTATATTCTGCCTATGATCACGTAGCTTAGTGAGCTTCCCATGTAGACACCATTAGGACATGCCCCAGTACTTCATCAGAATAATGTGCAGAAGATACACAAACAATGTTGTAGGAACCTTATATGAATAAATAAACCACAAATCAACCAATTATTTGATAGCTTAAACATAATTTTCTTGTCAAATAAAATGTTATTTTGTCTTTGTTTTGGTAAAGAAGGATGCATACTTGTTGAAGACAGTTTGAGCGTTGATGTTGATTATTTGGTTAAATGTGATAAGTGGTCGTCGTTGGAGTATTTCACAGTGTTTGTTTGGTATCTTCTTTGAAAAACGTATGTACAAGGTGTTGTCATGTTTTTGATTGATTTTTGATGTTTTCTGATGTTTTTGGATTTTCTGATTGTTTTGAATGTTTTTGGATTTTGTGAGACAAATTTCCAATGTTTTTGGTATTTTGGTGAAATATTTTTTTGAATGTTTTTGGATTTTGTGAGACACTATTGAAATGAAGAATGTTGTAAATCTCAAAACAATGTAGTATCCACTTCCATCAAACTTGATTAAGGGCATTGCCCCCAGTTTCTAGACATGACTATGAAAAAGCAGGATACAAGACGCATGAAGTACTTTCTTGATTGTAGATCAATAACAAGCCATGGTTTGGACAGATGGATGAGTGGATGTAATGAAGGTGATCACAACAAGCCTAAGAGACAATGGAGCCATAGCCTTTATGAGTGGCACCTATTTGCCAAGTTTTTACCCTCGTACCTTCCTAAGGTGCCACCGAAGTGGTTGTTCACCGTTTTGGATGTATGATTTTTCTTTACTATTTTGATGTTTTTGTATTTTCTTTAGGTCATTTATCTGAATGTTTTTGGTGTTTTGCTGGTATGTATGGGAGCCTGATGCTCTGTATAGCTTATGTATAAAACCATTTAAGGTGCATGCTGTTGATAGGATCTGCTAGTGGTTCTCCTTCTGAAGTAGCCAACTGATATGCCCTAGACCCAAATATAGCAGTGATAACATATGGACCCAGCCAATTTGATTCAAACTTTCCCTGATGTTCTTTGTTTGGTTGGTTATGAGGATTCTCTTTTAGAAAAAGATCACCTACCTCGAATATGCGAGGTCTAACTCGATGATTATAGCTTTTGCTCATGCACTGCTAATAGGCTTTGAGGTGATTGTATGCAGCTTGTCGTTTCTCATCAAGTAGTTCTAAGTCCTGAAGATGTGATACTCTATATACTTCATCATCAATGAGATTATACAATGAAACCCGTAGAGATGGTATCTCGACCTCAATAGGAAGGATAGCTTCTGCACCATAGACCAGTGAGTAGGGAATTGCGCCTGTAGGGGTTCAAATACTAGTTCCATACGCCCATAGTGCTAGATTCAATTGAACGTGTCAATCACGACCAGCATCATTGACTGTCTTCTTGAGGATTCTCAATATGTTTTTGTTTGATGCTTTGGCTTGACCATTTCCTTATGGGTAATAGGGTGTGGAAAAGCGGTGTTGGATGTGAAACTTCTCACAGAGCTCACGAACATCTTGATTCTTGAATGGAATACCATTATCTATGATGATGGACATGGGTACACCATATCGATAGATGATGTAATTAAGGATGAATGAGATGATCTGCTTGCCGGTGACTTGGGTAAGTGGAACAGCTTCGATCCACTTTGTGAAGTATTCGGTGGTGGTAATGATGAACTTATGATCGTTAGATGAAGATGGATGGATTTTACCCACAAGGTCAAGACCCCATTGATAAAAAGGCCATGGTGTTGTGATTGGTTGTAGTTCCTATGCTGGTGCATGTATCAAGTCTCCATGAACTTGGCATTTTTTGCACTTTCTAACAAAGTAGTAGGAGTCTTTTTCCATGGATGGCCAATAGTATCCAGTCCGCATGATTTTCTTGGCTAGTGATAAACCGCTTGCATGAGTTCCACAAATTCCTTCATTTACCTCTTCCAAGGCCTTTGTTATCTCATCCTATTCCAAACATCAAAGGAGAGTACCATCAAGACTGCATCGGTATAGGGTTTCAGCAATAATGGTATATCGAGCGGTTTGGCAAATGAAGGTTTTACGTTGGTTATTCGATTGGTTAGGAGGAAGTGTGTGATCATGGAGATAGGTGTAGAACTCACCAAACCATGGGGATTCAGAACCGATAAGGCAACATATCATCTCAGATTCAGGGATATCATATGCGGGAATCCAAAGCTATTCGACCAAGAACTCATAGCGTGTTGAATTTTTTGGAAGATCTAGGAGAGAGGCAATAGTAGCCATAGCACCAGCCATTCGATTCTGATCTCTAAGTATTTTTTCAAAGGTGATAGTAGTAAATGATTCCTTTAGCCTATCCACCATTTGTTTGTACGGCATGAGTTTGTCATCCTTGGTCTGATATTCATCAATTGCTTGTCGAATGACCAATTGGGAGTCTCCATATACTTGCAGTTCTTGTAACTTCCATTGTATGGCTAGGCTGAGTCCTGTGATCAAGGCCTCATATTCAGCTATGTTGTTTGTGCATGGAAATGCGAGCCTGTAAGACTTTGGGATACTGTCACCTTGAGGTGTGATAAATAGAATGCCTACCCTTGAGCCATGCCTAGTGTATGAACCATCAAAGTATAGTTTCCATGGTTGTGTGGCTGTGAGCATGAATATCTCTTCATCTGGAAAATTGGAAATAAGAGGATGATTGCCTATGAGTGGTGTATCGGCCAACTGATCTGCAATAACTTGTCCTTTAATAGCATTACGGTCCACATACTTGATATCAAATTCACTGAGAATCATCACCCATTTGGCCAAATGACCAGTGAATGCAGCTTTACTGAGTAAGTACTTGAGTGGATCGATCTTCGCAATGAGCTGTACTTTGTGTGTTAACAAATAGTGCCTCAATTTAGTGGCTGCCAAGATTACTGTTAGGCAAGCTCGCTCAATAGGGATGTAATTGATTTCATAGACAACTAGTGTACAAGAGATGTAGTAAATGGCACACTCTTTCCCTTCTATATTGTGTTGTGCCAATAGTACACCCAATGATGTATTTGTTGCTGATATATAGAGCAAAAGAGGCCTACTTGGATCTGGTGGAATCAGCAATGGTGTATTCATGAGATAGTATTTAAGCATCTGAAATGCTTGCTGGCATCTAGCATCCCACTGAAAGTGGATGTTTTTGTGTAACAGGTGTGTAAATAGGTGACACTTATCTGCCAGTTGTGCAATGAATCTTTGGATGGTTTGAAGTCGCCCTTGTAGTGTCCTTATCTAGCTGATGTTCTTGGGAGGTGGCATGTCCATGATTGCCTTGACCTTTGCTGGATCGACCTCAATACCTTTTCTTGAGACAATGTATCCTAGAAGTTTCCCTGAGGTTACTCCAGAGACACATTTCTTTGGGTTGAGTCGAACATGATATTGTTCTAGTCTATCAAATATTTTCTCTAATATGTCCAGATGACCTTCTCTTGTTAGTGATTTTGCCAATAAGTCATCAACATAATCGTCCATTATGGTATGCATCATATCATGGAAGATGGTAGTCATAGCTCTTTGATATGTCACTCCTGCATTCTTTAAACCAAAAGGCATGACATTCTAGCAGTATGTGCCCCATGGGCATGTAAAGGTTGTCTTATGTGGATCCTCTGGTGCAATTTTTATCTGATTGTATCCTAAAAAACCATCCATGAGTGAAAGCATGGCATGTCCTGCTATTAGGTCTACTATGATGTCGATATTTGGTAGGGGGAAGTCATCCTTAGGACATTCCTTGTTCAGATCTTTGAACTCAGTACAAATATGGATGCCCCCATTTGGTTTGCCGATAGGCACAATGTTGGATATCCAATCCACATAATCAATTGGTCGAATGAAACCAACATCCAGGAGTTTCTTAAGTTCTGCTTTGACTAGTACCACAATTTGAGGGTGCATCTTGCAAAACTTCTGCTTGACAAGGTTAGCCCCTTCTGCTACTGTGAAGGGATGCATGACTAAATCAGGATCAAGACCAGGCATGTCTACATATGACTATGTGAAGTTGATCTGACGCTTTTGGAAGAATGCTACAAACTCAAGCTATTCCTCTGGAGTTAAAAGAGATGCCAAATGTATGTGGTGAGGTTTGTCAAGAGTCCCCATGTTGTATTCTTTTGTGTCCTCGATGAGAATCGTTGATCTTTCTGACTATGTACTAGAGGGAAGGATGTCAAACCTTTCATCCTTGGGTGACTCAAAGAGGTTTTCACCATTGGATACGCTCTTTCTTTTTAACTTTTGTGGGATCAAACAGTGCCACAATGTGGTTTTGATTGGAAGATCCATGTTTTATTTTTATATTTTTGCAACTGAAAGGTTTGGCATCCGCCCCGAAGTATGTTGCGCTATTAAGTTCAATGGCGAATCCACCTTTGTTATCCCCACTTGGTATGTTATCCCGTAGTTCCAAAAAGTTAATGATCACCTCATCATTTTGGAAATGGTCAAGACATGGGGGATTAGGTTGATTCCATTCGATGAGTTCAAGATTGATAATGGCCATTACTGCATCGATTAGGTTAAGTTCATTAGATGAATTAGTGAGGGTTAAGACGTTATGCTGAAGGTCATTGATGGTACTCTCCCTGTCAGAATTAGGTGTAGGATGCAACGTAGGGTATGTGGAAGATGTTTCCAGCTCAGGAATCCAAGAGGTCTTTATCTGTGCTTCTCCGTAAATAGGGATGTATTTGCGGGGTGGAGGTAGTGACGTGTTTTCCTCATCTGAAGTGTTAAGCTGTATGGAATTGAATTCCCACTCATGTGAGTCAGTTTCTGAGTCACTTTCCAATAGCTGATTGTTGTACCATACTGGGATATCTTTTGAGTTAAATATTGCAGGTGTGATTGGTTGATGTATCTATGTAGATGAAATGATTGGTTCTACAGGAAGCATTATGGTTCATGTTGTCCTTGCTTGCAAGGTCCCAAAGCACTCTAGCCATCATAACCCATTCTTTGCATAATGAGAAGGCCTTTTCCATACTGGTCTATGGGAAGCTTAGCTTGCGGAGTGTCGGAAATGATAGGATCTTTATGATCCATTTTGCTAAGTCTTCATCTTTGGTCTCATCTTCTTGACTCTTTCCAAGGATAAAAGGTGTCAATGTACATGCTGGTTTGGCTAGTGACGGTTGAAGTAACCGTCAAGGTTTTCCATGTGTTTGAGGAGAAGTGGGCAACTGTCCAACACAAAAGAGTTGGCTGAGATTGTATTCCCCAAGACCTTCCTCTGCTATTTTCATCTTGAGCTTCTCTTTCTTGGGTATAGTGGTGTTTGAACTGGAAAGAGAGGTTTGACTTATGTATGATGTGGAGGAGATGGCTTCTCTATTGTTGCGAATGGTAATCTCTGGTTGATGACTTATGTTATGACAATATGCAAAGGGGTTTGTATCGCCCAGGATCATGATTTCTACACCATTATGTGGGAACTTGATACATTGATGGTAAGTGGATGGAACAGCTTGCATGACATGTATCCAAGGTCTTTCCGACAATAAATTGTATGGCAAGGGAAGGTCCAGAACCTGACATATGATGTGCTTTACTACAGGGCCCACTCGGATTGGTATCACAACAACTCCTTTGGATGAACTCTCTACATCATCATAAGCTTTGATTGTGATCTTCTTGCAGGGATCCACTGATTCAATTGCATATCCCAAAGTTGTGACTAATTGAAGTGTACAAATATTCAAGCCTGCTCCATTGTCGATCAAGACTTGCTTGATAAATCCTTCAATGTGTAGTGAGGCGTTATGAGGTTGCTGGAAGGAAGAGTTGTCACTTTCAGAGAAAGTGAGACAAGGTGATGACCTTAAATTTTTTACCATGGCTTGGAACTGATCTGTGTTCAAATTGGCAGGGACTAACGCCTCTTGGAGAGCCTGACCCAAGATTGTTTTATGAGATGGAGATAGACACAATATCTCTAAGATGGATATTAGTGTGGGCATTTTATCTAATTGGTCCACAAGGTTATACTGCTTTGGGATAGATGTGGTGCCTTGTGGAGATACTTTTATGGTAATCTTTTTGTGGCATGTAACAACATTGCAAGTGGAGCTGGGATTTTTGATAGTAATAGTTGCAATTTGTTCACTAGCATCATATAGGTGATTCACGGTGTAATTATATGCAACTTGGATATAATTGGTGGTATCTGTGTTTTGCCCTGAAGTGGAAGGACCCCTTTGATCTTGTGATGGAAGTGGATTTTTGAACATTAGATGATCATTGTTTGTTGTCTTTGGGTCATGTCCTTCAATTTCAATTTCACCTCGGTCAATAAGATCCTGAATAAGATCTTTCAATCTGTGACAATTGCTTGTTTTATGCCCTTTCCCTTGATGGAAATTGCAATGTTCAGTATCTCTCCACCATGAAGGTTTGACTTGAAGTTAATAATTTGATGTTTTGGGTAAGGTAACTAGATTTTGAGAAACCAGTTGTCGTAACACTATTTTGATGGGTTCCCCTAAGGGAGTGTATGTTTGCTTTGTTTTTTGTTGACGCGGTCTAGGTTCATCTTGAGATGTGATGCGACCTTGATTTGGAGGAGCAATTGTGTTAGTCATAGGTGGGGGATTCTGTCCTACAAATCGAACCATAGGTTGTGCACTTTTGACAGTTCTTGCATCCACAACCTAGTCGTTGATGACATTTTTGTTTTTGTTCCAGAAGTTTGGTTTGTCACTATTGAAGTGTGGACGAAGGCCATCCTTTGGTTCATTGTAGATTTTGATAAGTCTTTTCTTGATGAGAGCCCGCTCACATTTTAAGCCTTTGGTGATCATGTCATTGAAAGAGTCTATGTCTTTCACATCCAGGTGAAATCCCATTTCTTCATTTAAGTTGGAAATAAATATTTCCACTAGTTCTTGTTCAGGTAACTGAAGAGAGTGTCTGCTAGACATTTGACGCCATCGTTGCAGAAAGACTGAGAATAGTTCACCTGGTTTTTGTTTAGTGTTACATAGATCAACCATGGTAATATCACGTTCAATGTTGTGTGAGTAATGCATTAGGAACTTCTGGATGAGTTCTTCAAATGTCCTAATGCCACTTGGTAATCAGGAAAGCCATGATGTGGTTGTTCCTCCCAAGCTTTGGGGAAAAGGTGCATGAGGTACGTATCCTCGTAGGCCACTTCGAGGCAAGTTGAATGGAATTCTCTGACATGATCATGAGGATCTCCTTTTCCTCTATACTTTTCAAACTTGGGTGTTTCGAACCCTCGTGGAAAAGGTGGCATATGAAGATTCCTATCAAATGGATAGGGACAAATGTCATTGAGTGAAAATTGACTGGTTTTTATGCCACTATGAAGTTGTTGGGCAAGATTTTCAACTTGTTGCCGTAACATGTCTATTTCATTTGGAGGAGGAGGTGGGGGATTACCTTGAGGAAGGTTGTATCTGATGTGTTCTCGACCTCATGCATTCTCATTATGACTTTGGCGTTCTGATGCTTGTCTTAGTTGTGCTACATCAAAGTCAGGGTAGTTTAGCCCCTTCTTGCGCAAGTCTTAAAAAGTGAGCATCAGCATTGCTTCTGAGTATTTCATCAAAAAGTATATTGAAGAGAGGGTTGTGTTGTGCCCTTTCTATTGTTGTTGGAGTAGGAGTGTCTGGATTTTCATCTTTTATATTTCCTCCAATGGCTTCTTGGAACTCATTGATATTTTTTTCCTCTTCGTCTTCAATTTCTGGTTGTCTAGATCGTGATCTGGTATGAGCCATTTTGTTTACAAGTTTTTGTTTGAAGTTTGATGAAAATGATGATGAGTTGTTGATGAAATGAGAGATGTATGGTTGGTGTGGTGTGTTGCATATGGATCTCTAGCACTTTAAAGGTAGATGTGATTGAAGTTCTTTCTTCAATTTCTTGTTGTGTTTTGATAAGGTTTGATGTGATAAGGTTTAGAGAAATCTGAGATGTGTTATAGACTTAACTACCTAGTAATGAAAGTATGCACTCATAGACTAGTTTGAACCTACGTAGATATGTCTCTTAGGATGAGTTTATCCTAGATGTAGAGACAATCTAAAAGTTATTTGTTTTGTGTTTAATTCAAGCAATGTCGAAATAGAACTTAGGATAAGAACCTCTTAATGTTTTGAGAGTTGAAATGGAGTGATGATGTAAATGTGAGAATGGATGAAATGTTAATTTCAATAGAAACTTTGTGTTACAAAAGGAACAAACTCTGTCTCTTCTTGTCCAGGAGTTGGTGGTTCTTCCCTAGCTATGTTATATGTGATGCAAATATCTGGAAAGAATTCGGAATTGATCTTGCCTCCTTTGTTTTTGTGATAACTCAAAGCTTGATGTTGCATAAAAGCTCAGTGGTTTAATGACTCTTGATCAAATTTTTTGATTTCCCTTGAAGGTATAGATGCATGTGATGTAGAAAAGTTCTATGAGAGACAAAGATTTGTCTATTAAGATAGAAGAATTTCCTCCTTTTGATTAAAGCCTTGGAGCTTATTGGTCTTTTCTTCAAGTTGATGTGTTGATGAAGATTCTTCTTTCTCAAGATGTGAAGAATGGTCATATATTTTGATACTCTTGCTCTTTGTTTTTGATCTTTTGTTTGGTGTTCGGAAATATTTATGTTGGATGAATACTTGTTCTTGGAATTTGATTTTTTGGATTTTTCTTTGACAAGAAAACAAAGCAAGCACACAAATATAAGAATGTTGCCTCAAAAGGCACAAATGAGTATGGGTCTAGATCAACCCAATCCTTGGACTTTTTATGACCCTTTTCCTTTAAGTGTATTTTTAGGTGTTTTTCCAAAGCCTGAAGTTGGCTCAATTTGCACTTGGTCTTGACTTAAAAATGAATACACTTCAAACACTTTTTATCCCTAAGGTCAAATGGCCAATTGCGATAAATTCAGGCCACATCTTGACATTTCTTTGAATTTGGTACTACATACCTTATGAATCCCGCTGTGGTAGGTAAGGATGTGATATACTAAGTCTTGCATGAACATAACAAAATAGATGATCCCTATGATGGGGGAATCACCACTTTCATCAAGCCACAAGTGACTTTTCAAAAAGCTATGTTTCTACTCAAGGAAATATGTATGGTGAGTATCTTGGGAGCAAAACTATCTATGCTCTTGCACTGAATTGTATCACAAATATCCTCAATCAATAGAACGGGTGGGCTACTACTTAAAGGTATTTAGTAATGTTCAATGTTTTTGGACATAAGTTCATTCTACAGGGACTCACTTAAGATCCTTGTAACTTGTGGTGGGGCCCATTTGTCATTTCAGCAAGTTACACTATAGGAACAGCTATACCCAAGGCTACAACTTCCGCTCTCACCTGATTTCTATAGCGACTCGAAGGATTTATCATGCGAGGTTGTTCCCAAGAGTGATGTGTCTCTTGGAAAGCCTCTCTTAAAAAGATAAAACTTGAGTGTTACTAACACTTTTCTCTTACACCTACGACCACGAAAGCCAAGGGAGAGGATAGTGTGTTAGAAGTAGGACCACTCGAAAAACTCTTTTATACAAGTGTGCCAAACACAAAATACACTTGTTCTTTTTAACTTGTCATTGCAATGATTTTTTTATCTATTTGGATATGTTGCCCCAACAACCATGATGTTCTTTTTAACTTCAAAAGCAATGTGTTTGAGTAAACTAGAATTTGAAATCCTGGTCAACTGAAATAAGAGCACATATGCATGAAGTAAATCATTTTGCAAAATAAGACAAATTGATTGCTCTTTTTAGTTGCACCAAAAATTTGAAGTGTTCATTGTGAGTTTTGCTTAAGTTTGATGCAATAAGATGAAATTTGTCTTGTCTTGTTTTAAGCACCAAATAAAGTGAACCTGACTTGCAAGAAATCAAATTTGTATTGTGATTTTTAGAGCACCAAATACAAAATTGATCCTAACATGCAAGAAATCAAATTTGTGTTGTTCAGTTTTAGAGCACAAAAACAAAATTGATCCTAACTTGCAAGAAATGAATTTTGTGTTGTTCAGTTTTAGAGCACCAAATGCAAAATTTTAACTTTTAAACAACAAAAGGAGTTAGTTTAAACCTGCACAAGAAACGAATAGTTAGGAAAATCCAAACATATGGCGGGCTTCTACAAGCCTAAGAAAATTTACTTTTTCGGTTACATGGCCTTTTTTTACAATGTTTTATTACAATAGCGCTACTCTGTGTGCAAACAGAAGCGCTATTTAACACAAACGCACCAAAAAGAAGACAAAAGCGCTAAAATCAAAATTGTAACAGCAAAAATAGAAGTGCTAAAACATTTACAAATGTGCTACTTAAGCCTCAAAAACGCTAATATACGAGCAATAACGCTAAATTTGAGACAATAGCGCTATTGTGAATACAATAGCGCTAGAATATCAAATTGCAATAGCGCTAAAACTCAAAAGCGCTAGAGCGTGACCTGTGTGTCAAGCTAAATATCCAAACACGTTAGTTTTTTTTTTTTAAATTGTTTTTGGGTGTTTGGATTCACGTCAGGTTCACTAAATGATGCTCTACGAAATGGGGGAAGGTTAGACTAGAACCTGTGGTGGAATAACACACAAAAAACCAAGAAATTGTTAGTGTTAATCAACCAAAAACTAATCTAAGCAGGCATATCAAAAGAGACACCAAAAACATGAAAGAATATTGAACTAGGAAAGTAAATATAACTAGACATCTCCAAATGACTCCTAGCATGCTCTTAGCTCCTTCTCCTTTGTTCCTCTTTTCTCCAAGTTCCAAACTAGTGTAGCTCTCAGCAGATTTTTGCACTATGGATGCTTATGGAGGTTCAACATTGAAATGTTTACTTATGCTATGCAAATGTGAATAAAAGCTAATATTAGATGTTATGATGCTAAAATGATTTATTTTAGGCCAAAATAACAAGATATTAGTGATTTATGCTAAATGCTCTCTAAAATTCTGTATAACTTAGATGCATACAAGTTTTCAAGATCTGAATTATGAAGAAATGGGCTCTATTTATAGGAAAAATGGAGTAATGGATGGTTGAGATTGAGTAATCCCAACAAGGAGGATTGAATGATATTCAATCTATGTGAGGGCTTTCAACCCAATCTCAGGATGACAAGTGTCCATATGAGATAGGTTGAGAGGAGAAGAAATAAGCATTAAATGCTTGACATGACCTGAGAGTTAACTTGGGAGTTAAGGTCAAGGTTAGGTTGAATAAATAAATTCTTTATTCAAAGAATAAAGCTTTTATCCAATGAATAAACTCTTGTGCAAAGGCAAAAGGGATAACCATGGTCAAAGCAATAAATGCTTGAGGAGACACATGAGTGCAAGTTGAATTAACCATAAATGGTTATGTAAGAGCCATTAATGGTTATGTAAGAGCCATTAGTGATTTTGGAAGACTTTAGAGGTTAGTTTGTTGAACACAGAAAGCATTAAATGCTTTTCAAAGACTTTGGAGTCTTTGAGAAGTGACTTTAAGTTGCTAAGAAATGTGATGATAATTAGGGGATGGATTAGGTTAATTAGGAAGGGTTTAGAAGAATCTAGAAGGGGTTTTAGGAATGCAAGTGGATTTGGTGGGTGAGGGAAAATAGGATTTTAATTAAAATAAAATTTATTTATTTCAATAAATGTGTGCAAGTTGCATTTGTAGGAAAATGCAAGTGGGGGGAATAAATGATTTAAATAAATTTAAATCATTTAATTTATTTAAAAGAGAAAAAGGGGATTAAATGAAATAAATATGATTTATTCATTTAATTGATTGTGAATTTGGTTTAATGAATTGATTAAATATTAATTTAATTAAACTGGACAGATTTATGTGACTACATATATATATTATATTATATATAATATATAATATTATATTATAATATAATAATGCCCATTTTCCAACTTTCTTGTCATAATTAATTATCAAAAAAATGGGATGAGCTAAATAAACACCTTAGGACGTTCTTTTGGCAAGGTGCCAGTGAAAATAAGAAATTATCACTACTATCTTGGGATAAGATTTGTAGACCAAAGGAAGAAGGAGGTGTCGGCATTAAAAATTTTTGTGACCAAAGCAGGGTCCTTGGGGAAAAGTTAGTATGGAGAATGTTTAGACATCCCCATTTAAAATGGGCAAGAATATTGTACCATAAATACCTTAATGAAGATAACCCTATCCAAATATTTAGAGAAAACAACCCACCTAGAGGCTCCCGCATATGGAACTTTATGCTGGAGTGTAGAAATATTATCTCAGATAAACTCACTTGGAACCTAGGCTCTAGGGAAGATGCCCTGTTTTGGTCAGACTCTTGGGGAGGGTATAAAGCAATCGAGAAAATCTATGACTTTGGGCCTACAAGAGCACTCCTAGAATCAAATAGAGGGAAATTGTTAGGGAACTACATCTCCCCCTCAGAGGAGGGGGCGGGGTGGCAATGGATTGACAAAGAAAATGAGGATATCCCTGTAAGGGATAAAGTCAAACTCATGGCAATTCTAAGTGAAAGAAACATCTCCTTTAGTCTTAAAAAGGATAGTCTTGTGTGGGATGGCTCCATGAATGGAGAATATAACTCTAAAGATGGGTATTCTCACATCACTAAAGCCTACCTTAGGCCCAAGACAAAGCTGCCTCTGAAACTCCCCTGGGACAGATATTGCCTACCCAAGGTTGGAGTCTTCACATGGCTTGCTCTCCAGAATAAGCTCTTGACCGCAGATAAATTGAGGAGGATGGGGTATGAGGGACCTAGTAGATGCCCTCTCTACGAAAGGATGAAGAAGACACAAACCACCTCCTCCTCAATTGCACCTATGCAAACCAATGTTGGGTTTGGTTTACCAAGAAACTAGGCTGGTCCTCTGTCTTTCCCCAAACTATTTTAGGGATGCTCAAAGCTTGGCCTATCCTAAGACGAGGATGACTATTTGAAGGCCTTTGGATTTCTCTTCCATCTTCCATAATTTGGGAATTGTGGAAGGAAAGAAATAGACGTCTCTTCAAAAATGAAAAATTAGAGGTGAATCGGGTAATCAATAAAATTGAGGCTACTATTATCGAACTCATCAACAGTCGAATCAACTTTGGTCTGAAGAAGAATGCCATAATATCCTATTGCGATGAGAAGATGAAGGGATTATGGGAGGGACTATCTATCCCACCCTTTGTTGGGGATGGCCCTGAAGGAAATCTTAGGAAAAGAGCTGAATGTATGTGGCAACCTCCAGGTGAGGGTTGGCTGAAGTTAAACTTTGATGGGGCTTCTCATGGCAGTCCAGGGGTAGTAGGGATAGGATGCTCTATCCATAACTGGGAAGGCAAGGAAACTTCCCTCAAAGCATACCCTATATGTAGCAAAACTAATAATTGGGCGAAATTGGTGGCCCTACTAGTAGGCTTGGATCTTTGCCAAAAGATGGGAGTGAAGAATTTGGATATTGAAGGGGACTCAACAATTATTATCAACACTCTAAGAAAAGGTAGTATGCCCAATAGGAGACTCAACTCCCTATTGACATAGGCCATTAACTTATGCAGAGAGTTTGAGACATTTACGATCAATCACATCTATAGGGAAGGCAACAAAAGAGCGGATGAGTTAGCTAACTTGGGAGTGGATGGCATTCACCTCCCCTGAGACTCTATCTTAAATTTTCTCTCAAATGTCTGACAACATAACATATAAACAAGGTAACAGGAGAACAACTGAGTATGCTTACCTAGGAGCATCTAGCGAGGAGGTCATATTCCTTGGCAATTCCATCATATATATTCATATATATACTCATTGTCATACATATATATAAATATATATCTATATATATCCTTATTTAAATACATGTATATATATTTATATATATATAAATCTATATATGCTCTTAATTATATATATAGATATAGATATATATATAGGCAGATATATACATATGTATATATATATATACACACACACATTGATACTCTACGAAATGAAAGAAGGTTAGATTAGAACCTGTGGTGGAATAACACACAAAAAACCAAGAAACTATCAGTGTTAGTCAACCAAAAACTAATCTAAGCAGGCATATCAAAAGAGACCACAAAAAACATGAAAGAATATTGAACTACGAAAGTAAATATAATGAGACATCTCCAAATTCCTCCTAGCATGCTCTTAGCTCCTTCTCCTTTATTCCTCTCCTCTCCAAGTTCCAAACTAGTGTAGCTCTCAGCAGCTTTTTGCACTATGGATGCTTATGGAGGTTCAAGATTGAAATGTTTACTTATGCTATGCAAATGTGAATAAAAGCTAATATTAGATGCAATGATGCTAAAATGATTTATTTTAGGCCAAAATAACAAGATATTAGTGATTTATGCTAAATGCTCTCTAAAATTATCTATAACTTAGATGCATACAAGTTTTCAGGGTCTGGATTATGAAGAAATGGGCTCTATTTATAGGAAAAATGGAGCAATGGATGGTTGAGATTGAGTAATCCCAACAAGGGTTGGGATTGAATGATATTCAATCTATGTGAGGGATTTCAACCCACTCTTAGGATGACAAGTGTCCATATGAGATAGGTTGAGAGGAGAGGGAATAAGCATTAAATGCTTGACATGACCTGAGGGTTAACTTGAGAGTTAAGGTCAAGGTTAGGTTGAATGAATAAATTCTTTATTCAAAGAATAAAGCTTTTATCCAATGAATAAACTTTTGTGCAAAGGCAAAAGGGATAACCATGGTCAAAGTAATAAATGCTTGAGGAGACACATGAGTACAAGTTGAATTAACCATAAATGGTTATGTAAGAGCCATTAATGGTCATGTAAGCGCCATAAGTGGTTTTGGAAGACTTTAGAGGTTAGGTTGTTGAACACACAAAGCATTAAATGCTTTTCAAAGACTTTGAAGTCTTTGAGAAGTGACTCCAAGTTGCTTAAGAATGTGACAATAATTAGGGGATGGATTAGGTTAATTAGGAAGGGTTGAGAAGAATCTAGAAAGGGGTTTAGGAATGCAAGTTGATTTGGTGGGTGAGGGAAAAATGCGATTTTAATTAAAATAAAATTTATTTATTTCAATAAATGTGTGCAAGTTGCATTTGTAGGAAAATGCAAGTGGGGGAGGGATAAATGATTTAAATAAATGTTTTATTTAATTTATTTAAAAGAGGAAAAAGGGGATTAAATGAAATAAATATGATTTATTCATTTAATTGATTGTGAATTTGGTTTAATGAATTAATTAAAATAAATTGAATAATTTATTTAATTAATAGGAGAATGTTTGAAGATGAATTAATTAAATATTAATTTAATTAATTGATGGCTAGTGGATTTTTAATCAAATAAATAGGAAATATTCATTTAATTAAAGTGGATAGATTTATTTGACTACATTTGCCCCTCTTTGAGACGGTGCGGTTTATCGCGTCGTTTCAAAGAAAGAAAAATAGGTGTGAGAAAATGCCCCATAAAATATTAATTTAATGGGTGGTATGCCCCCTCGAGAGATGGGCCGAGAAATTTTGAAAAATCGGGCAATTGCTCAAAAAACAATGAAAATTGGTAGGGTGATAGAAGAGAAGAAGTTAGCCATGTTAGTGAAAAATAGAAGAAATCGGAGATAAAATGGAGAAATGGGAGGCTCGGGAAGTTCATGGGGACCACGATGGTGAGTGGGGGAAAATAAAAGTTACTGCGAAAGGTTTATATGGGGAGAAAGGGGTGAAAACAAGCTCATTTGTATCCATGACCATAGTGAAATTTGAGCTCTGATAGTGACTTTTTGGAAGAGCACGGAGCAGTCAGGATGTCGATACCTATAGCAAAGCACTGATTAGAGCGAGTCCAATGATTCCAGCAGTCAGATGACTATGGACCAGCGGTATGTGAATTTGAGTTTTTGAATTTTAGCATTTTTGATGTATTTTTAGCTAGGTCCAAGTTGAGTCGAGACAATAGCGCTGAAACTATGTTTTGGCACTTTTGTCGATTTAATTAGCACTTTTGTGCCACAATGGCACTATTGTGCAGTCGTTTGAGCACTTTTGAAAAGAGTAGCGCTATTGTATAGTTGTTTGAGCACTATTAATTGTGTAGCACGATTGAGGAGTTAATTGAACGCTAGTGATGTGAAGCAGTGCTATTGCCTAGTTACTGTAGCACTTTTGTAGTTTAAGCGTTGTTGTATAGTTTATTGAGCACTTTTGTTAGGGTATTAGCGCGTTTGTGAGGAAATAATGCTTTTGTGTGCAAAATAACGCTTTTGTGCAGAAAAATAGATGCCCCAGTGTGTGAACAAATAATCTCCGGATGCCAATGATGGATGGATAGAGATGTGAAGTGAGAGTTGTTTTGAACCATAGCAGCCTTGATGAGACTTAGGTCATTAGGATAAATGCCCATTTAAAGTCTAGGTGTCTCATGATTGCTTACCTATTGAGACGCGAAGATACTTGATCAAAGTATCTGTTGATAGTGTAGGTTTAAACTTAAGAAAGTTTGAAACAAAATAACTGATGATGATGGTTGATGCACTTGTGTAGGAGGATCTTCGCATCTTACAGTTATGCAAGAGGCATCCCGCCACATGGGGGCTGTGCGATCAGCTGACAGAGGCCGAGGTGGATTGCATTGCAATGACGGGGTTGTATGAAATGATGCATATGCTCGTGATTCGGATGAATCATGGTTTGACGACAGCATTGGCAGATCGCTGGCATAGTGAGACATGCACGTTTCACTTGGCATAGAGGGAGATGACTGTGACACTGAAGGATGTATGGCACATCCTACATATTCCTATTCGAGGTGAGCTGGTGACATATGACAGAGCATGGGGGACCCTTGCGGTACAAAGATTTTTTTATGAGGACGTGTATATTGATGATGGTTTGATAGCCTGGGAGGATATCGCTGCATTGTACGAGCCATTTCCAGCAGTGTTGTCAGGGATTGTGGGGGCCTATTGTGTCCGGATAGATGATCACATGGTCTGGTCATTGGTTGGGGGCAGGAGATTGAGTAAATGATGACATATGGGACTCGATTTGCCTAGGGACTGTGCGTGTTAGTACACCTATATCAGGAGCTGCATGAGGTTGTATACTATGGGAGGGGCTCATTGGCAGTGGGAGTGACGCTACTGCATATTTGGGCATGGGAGCACTTACCGGTTACATTACCAGTGAGTGATATTTCGAGTAGTCGACCAACCCTATGTATTTATGTATAGCGGTATGATGAGTCAGTCCCACCTGGGGAAGTTAGAGTGGTGGAGGCGGACACTGGATGATCTAGATGCAGTGATCTAGAGACCCTCTATTGAGTGTGAGCATTAGGAGGATGATGTGGAGGCGTTGTTGTATGTATTCATAACCCAATTTTTCATTGGGAGGATAGCCTACCATGTAGAGAGATAGGTGTCAGGCAAAGTTTTGAGACAGTTTGGATGGCGGCAGGGATTGCCTAGTGGATCGGGGGAGTATGCTAGGGTGGTGCGGGAGAGGTATGCATGGGGGCCAGTACTACCTTATGATAAGGCATTGGAAAAATTTTGGATGCTATAGGAGACACCATGGGATATACGACTAAGGGTGGTAGATGCAGGGGTGTCGGAGGAGTATACGCAGTATATGGTGGCTCATTCGATTCCTTGAATATCAGATCCAATAGAGCTGATTCCCGATTTTGAGAAGGATAGGGGATAGAGATGGAGGAGGAGAGGAGGTCGAGGATCGTTAGTAGGTGGATGAGGGAGAGGGGATGGTGGTGATGGAGGAGGTGGTGATGGAGGAGGAGAAGGGGAGGATGGTGGAGGTGGTGAATTCAGAGGTGGAGGTGACAGTGGTGGTCGGGTTCAATGGAGAGGGAGAGGTAGTTTGCCATTGCGGATATCACAGGGACCTTTGATGCAAGGAGGAGTTAGATTGGGGGGGAGAGGGATGGAGAGGGAGGTACCGATGGATAGAGGGGAGGGAGCCACTAGAGATCTTTGAGATCATATGATATTACATTTGTAGACTTGACTTACAACAGTCAAGACATAGGTGGAGGATCTAGAGGTGGAGGTTGCAACCAGAGATGTGCATCTATTTGCACGAGAGTCAAAGATGACTATAGTGTTGTAGGAGAGAGATCAGGCCATGGACAAGGTTATCCAGTTGCAGGAGAGAGTGCGGGTCTTGGAGGGAGATACAGAGAGCAGGTGCAGAGGTGGATTACTGGCGAGGCCTATATGAGCAGGAGGTGTCATCTAGTCAGTGGGCATTGAGTTATTCACAGATGCAGCAAGCCAGATTAGAGCAGTCTCAGAGGGTGTAGAGCAGTGGAGGTGTGATGGGTCCTCTTCGGAGAGATAGGTCAGGTGGTGCAGGAGTGAGTGGGGGTTTGGTGGGTCCTCCACAGAGAGATAGATCGGATGGTGCAGGGACTAGCGAGGGAGCAAGTGGTGATGGTGGTGCAGCATCTGGTCAGAGTGGCATTTGAGAGAGCATTTTGCATGCATGTATTTATATTAGCATTTTGGACGGTATCTTGGATGGCTCTTGGTATCCAATTTTTTGGACTTCATTGTACTCTGAGATATGAGATGATATATATGAGGAGATCCCATTTTTTGCTATATGTATGTGTTTTTATGAAATGATTCCTAGATGTATGTTTTTATGATGATTCATGCCTACATGATGTCTATATGCATTTTTTATGACGTGATGCTCACATGTATATGCAAGTTTATATATGTGTGCATGATGTGTTGGTGATGTAATGCCTTATGTATGTAATGCCATGATGATTATGTATGCATAATAAAATGATGATTATGATTTTTGTATGGTTTTTTGATGAGACAAATGATATGCAATATTTTTTAGGATTTTATGCGGTGAATGAATGATTTATATATGTAAATGCATCTAGATGTTGAATGTAACAAATATAAAGTACAAAATGTTGAAATGATGATATCTAAATGAACGTATATGAATAATGTATATGAACCTATGTGGAAACAAATGGTTTTGTTTATGAATCTAAATGGTGATGTGAAATGATAATGTAATAATAATGCAACTCATGAATAACGGCACCTTAATGCAATTAAAAAAATGAATGTATGTTTGTAATGAATCCTAAATGAAAAGCATTGAAAAAATATACTAAATGGATAAATGAATTCACTTAACTTAATGGATAGATAAATAGATGTATGCAATGATAAATTATGATAAATGATGATAAATGATATAATAAGACTAATGTCAATAAATGATAATGAACTATATGTAACTTTATGCATCTAAATGATATAAAATGCAACTAAATGTAATGATAATGAAATGATCATGATAGATGAATGCAAGGTTGTTTACACTTTGCATGATGCACTGATGATGTATCAGAGTACTCTATCGTGATTGTATCCAAGACCAGCTCAATTTCCACATAACTATTCATATATTAACTTTGTTCACACTTGCATTCAAAAAACTATGTATATGAATAATGAATGAGTAAATGGATGGATGATATGCAATGGAATGCAATATAAACAAATGAGATGAAATGATGATCCATAGTGCTTTATTTTTCATCATCGAGCTTTTGAAATGTTGTAAGAGAATACAAGCAACTTGACATAATGATTCAAGATGACTTGAGTATTCCTTACATGGATTTTGACATAGCAAGTTAATACAAACAACTTGATATAATGGGTCAAGTTGACCTGAGTATTTCTTGCAGAACAGACAAGGATCATCTCCTTTCATGCATGACTTGGATCATCCTCTTTGATCTTTTGCCGATCATATCCTGAGACAAGTTCATACCATAATAGGAGATAAAAACCTTCACCCAGTTTGGATGAGGTAGGAGTAACCAAAGAAAGAGCATCATACCTGTAAGCAAACAACATATATAAAGAATAAAGAATATGGATCCTTGGTAATGGTTCATGCTCATATGGTCGAGGTATACGCTGTAGTCAGCAAGCCATAGTGATCTATGATTGTATTTTTGCCTATGATCACATAGCTTAGTGAACTTCCCACATGGACACCATTAGGACATGCCCCAATACTTCATCAGAATAATGCGCAGAAGATACACAAACAATGTTATAGGAACCTGATATGAATAAATAACCCACAAATCAACCAAGTATTTGATAGCCTAAATAGAATTTTCTTGTCAAAGAAAAATGTCATCTTGTCTTTGTTTTGGTAAGGAAGGATGCATCCTTGTTGAAGACAATTTGAGTGTTGATGTTGATTGTTTGGTTGTTTTGATAAGTGATCATCATTTGAGTGTTTCATAATGTTTTTTTTGTATCTGCTAAGATGAGTATGTACAAGGTGTTGCGATGTTTTTGATTGATTTTTTATGTTTTTGGATTTTGTGATTGTTTTTTGAATGTTTGTGGTATTTTGTGAGACAATTTTTCAATGTTTTTGGATTTTGTGAGACAATTTTAAAATGAAGAACATTGGTGAATCTCAAAACAATGTAGTACCCACTTCCATCAAACTTTATTAAGGGTATTGCCCCCAGTTTCTAGACATCACTATGAAAAAGCGAGATGGAAGACACATGAAGTACTTTCTTGATTTTGCAGGTCAAGAACAAGCCATGGTTTGGGTGGATGGATGAGTGTATGAAATGAATGTGATAGTAATAAGCCTGAAAGACAATGAAGCCATAGCCTTTACGAGTGGGGCTTATTTGCCAGCATTTCACCATCGCACTTACCCAAGGTGCCACCGGAGTGGTTGTTCACCGTTTGGATGTATGATTTTTCTTTTATTATTTTGATGTTTTTGTATGTTTCTTCAGGACATTTTTCTAAATGTTTTTGGAGATTTTTCCAATATACATGAGAGCTTGATGCTCTATGCAGCTTATGTATAAAATCGTTTGAGGTACATGTTGTTGATCGGATCTGCTAGCGGTTCTCCTTCTAAAGTAGCCAACTGATATGCCCCAGACACAAATACAATAGTAATAACATATGGACCCAGCCAATTTGATTTAAAATTTCCCTCATGTTCTCTATTTGGTTGGTTACGAGGATTTTCTTGAAGAATAAGATCACCTACTTCGAATGTACGAGGTCTAACCCGATGATTGTAGCTTCTACTCATGCACTGCTCATAGGCTTTGAGGTGATTGTATGCAGCTTGTCATTTCTCATCAAGTAGCTCTAAGTCCTGAAAATGTGATACTCTATATGCTTCATCATCGATGAGATTATGCAATGAAACTCGTAGAGATGCTATCTCGACCTTAATAGGAAGGATAACTTCTGCACCATAGACTAGTGAGTAGGGAGTTGCGCCTGTAGGGGTTCGAATACTAGTTCGATATGCCCATAGTGTTGAATTCAATTGAACATGCCAATCACAACCGGCATCATTGGCTGTCTTCGTGAGGATTCTTAATATGTTTTTGTTTGATGCTTCGACCTGACCATTGCCTTGTGGGTAATAGGGCGTGGAAAAGCAGTGTTGGATGTGAAATTTCTCATAGAGCTCACGAACATCTTGATTCTTGAATGGAAGACCATTATCTGTGATGATGGACATGGGTACACCATACTGGCAGATGATGTAATTAAGGATAAAAGAGGCAATCTACTTGTCGATGACTTGGGTAATTGGAACAACTTCAATCCACTTTGTGAAGTATTCAGTGGCAGTAATAATGAATTTGTGGCTGTTGGATGAAGATGGATGGATTTTACCCACAAGGTCAAGTCCCCATTGACAAAAAGGCCATGGTGTTGTGATTGGTTGTAATTCCTATGCTAGTGCATGTATCAGGTCTCCATGAACTTGGCATTTCTTGCACTTTCTACAAAGTAGTAGGAGTCTTTTTCCATGGACGACCAATAGTATCTAGTGCGCATGAGTTTCTTAGCTAGTGATGGACCACTTGCATGAGTTCCACAAATTACTTCATGTACCTCTTCCAAGGCCTTTGTTATCTCATCCTATTCTAGACATCGAAGGAGAGTACCATCAAGACTGCGTCGATATAGGGTTTCAATAATAATGGTATATCGAACGATTTGGCGAATGAAGGTTTAACGTTGGTTATTTGATTGGTTAGGAGGAAGTATGTGATTGTGGAGATAGGTGTAGAAGCCACCATACCATGGTGATTCAGGACCGATAAGGTGACATATCATCTTAGATTTAGGGATATCATAAGCATGAATCCAAAGCTGTTCGACCAAGAACTCATAGCGTGTTGAATTCTGTGGAAGATCTAGGAGAGATGCAATGTTAGCCATAGTGTCAGTAGCTCGATTCTAATCTCTAGTATCTACTCAAAGGTGATAGTAGTAAATGATGCCTTTAGCATATCAACCATTTGTTTGTACGACATGAGTTTGTCATCCTTGGTCTGATATTCATCGGTTGCTTGTCGAATGACCAGTTGGGTGTCTCCATATACTTGCAGCTCTTGTAACTTCCATTGTATGGCTAGTCTGAGTCATGTTATCAAGGCTTCATATTCAGCTATGTTGTTTGTGCATGGAAATGCAAGCCGGTAAGACTTTGGGATACTGTCACCTTGACGTGTGATAAATAGAATGTCTATCCCCGACCCATGCCTAGTGTATGAACCATCAAAGTAGAGTTTCCATGGTTGTGCTGTTGTGATCATGAATATCTCTTCATCTAGAAAATTGGAAATGAGAGGATGATCACCTATGAGTGGTGCATTGGCCAACTGATCTACACTAACTTGTCCTTTGATAGCCTTATGGTCCACATACTCGATATCAAATTCACTGAGCATCATAACCCATTTGGCCAAATGGCCAGTCCATGCAACTTTACTGAGTAAGAACTTGAGTGGGTCGATCTTCACAATGAGCTATACTTTGTGTGTTAATAGATAGTGCCTCAATTTAATGACTGCCAAGATTACTGCTAGGCAAGCTTGCTCAATAGGGGTATAATTGAGTTCATAGCCAACCAGTGTACGACAGATGTAGTAAATAGCACACTCTTTCCCTTCTGCATTGTGTTGTGCCAATAATACACCTAATGTTGTACTTGTTGCTGATATATAGAGCAATAGAGGCCTACTTGGATCTGGTGGAATCAACAATGGTGTATTCATGAGATAGTCTTTAAGCGTCTGGAATGCTTGCTGGCATCTAGCATCCCACTGAAAGTGGATGTTTTTGTGTAACAGGTATGTAAATGGGTGACACTTATCTGGCAGTTGTGTATTGAATCTTCAAATAGATTGAAGTTGCCCTTGTAGTGTTCTTAGCTGGCTGATGTTCTTGGGAGGTGGCATGTCCATGATTGCCTTGACCTTTGCTGGATCGACCTCAATACCTTTGCTTAAGACAATGTATCCTAGAAGCTTCCCTGAGGTTACTCCGAAGACACATTTCTTTGGGTTGAGTCAAACATGATATTGTTCTAGTCTATCAAATATTTTCTCTAATATGTCCAGATGACCTTCTCTTGTGAGTGGTTTTGCTAGTAAGTCATCAACATAATCTTCCATTATAGTATGCATCATGTCATGGAAGATGGTGGTCATTGCTAGTTGATAGGTCGCTCCTCCATTCTTTAAACCAAAAGGCATGACATTCCAGTGGTATGTGCCCCATGGGCACGTAAAGGCCATCTTATGTTGATCCTCTGGTGCAATTTTTATTTGATTGTACCCTGAAAAGTCATCCATGAGTGAAAGCATGGCATGTCCTGCTGTTAGGTCTACTATGATGTCAATATTAAGCTGTATGGAATCGAATTCTCACTCATGTGAGTCAGTCTCTAAGTCACTTTCCAGTAACTGGTTACTGTACCATACTGGGATATCCTTTGAGTTAAATATTGTAGGTGTGATCGGTTGATGTACCTTTGTAGATGAAATGATCAGTGCTCCAGGAAGGATGATGGGGATCAACGAATCTAATATGGGGAGTATCGGTAGTGTTGACTCTGTTGCTTCTGCTGGAACTGTCGATGTCATAGATATTGCCATGGGTTCTAATACAGTAGTTGCTGCTAATGGTGTTATTGCTGGTTTGATTGGTGGGATGATTGGCATTGTGGATGGTTTTGCTGGGATTTTTAGCCTCGATGGGGCAATTGCTATGGTGTTTGATGCTGCTTTTATAATCAAAGGTGACCTCTTTGTATTAGGCTGATATAGAGGTTGGTTAGGTTTTCCTTTGAATCTGAGCTTAGAAAGGATCTCCTTTTGAAAGCCTAGGCCAGTGTTATCCTTGGGCTTTAGTTCTGGCTACAGCAATTCATGTTGTCCTTGCTTGCAAGGTCCCAAAGCACTCTAGCCATCATAACCCATTCTTTGCATAATGAGAAGGCCTTTTCCATACTGGTCTATGGGAAGCTTAGCTTGCGGAGTGTCGGAAATGATAGGATCTTTATAGATCCATTTTGCTAAGTCTTCATCTCTGGTCTCGTCTTCTTGACTCTTTCCAAGGATAAAAGGTGTCAATGTACATGCTGGTTTGGCTAGTGACGCTTGAAGTAACCGTCAAGGTTTTCCATGTGTTCGAGGAGAAGTGGGCATTTGTCCAACACAAAAGAGTTCGCTGAGATTGTATTCCCCAGGACCTTCCTCTGCTATTTTCATCTTGAGCTTCTCTTGCTTGGGTATAGTGGTGTTTGAACTGGAAAGAGAGGCTAGACTTATGTATGATGTGGAGGAGATGGCTTCTCTATTGTTGGGAATAGTAATCTCTGGTTGATGACTTATGTTATGACAATATGCAAAGGGGTTTGTATCACCTTGGATCATGATTTCTACACCATTATGTGGGAACTTGATACACTGATGGTAAGTGGATGGAACGACTTGCATGGCGTGTATCCAAGCTCTTCCCAACAACAAATTGTATGGCAGAGGAAGGTCTAGAACCTGACATATGATGTGTTTCACCATTGGTCCCACTCGGATTGGTATTACTTAAGCTCGTTTGGATGAACGCTCTACATCATCATAAGCTTTGATCGTGATCTTCTTTTGGGGATCCACTGATTCAATTGCATATCCCAATGCAGTGACTAAATGTAGTGTACAAATATTCAGGCCTGCTCCATTGTTGATCAAGACTTGCTTGATCCTATGATGGTTCATGAATCCTTCAATGTGTAGTGAGGCGTTATGAGGTTGCTGGAAGGAAGAGTTGTCACTTTCAAAAAAAGTGAGACAAGGTGATGACCTTAGATTTTCGACCATGGCTTGGAATTGATCTGTGTTCAAATTGGTAGGGACTGACGCCTCTTGGAGAGCTTGATCCAAGATTGTTTTATGACATGGAGATAGATGCAATAGGTCTAAGATGGATATCAGTGAAGGCATTTTATCTAATTGGTCCACAAGGTTATACTACTTTGGGAGCTAGGATTTTTTATAGTTATAGTTGCAATTGGTTCACTGGCATTGTATAGGTGATTCACAGTGTAATTATATGCAGCTTGCATATAATTGGTGGTATTTTTGTTTCACCTTGAAGTGGAAGGACCCCTTTGATCTTGTGATGGAAGTGGATTTTTTAACATTAGATGATCATTGTTTGTTGTCTTTGGGTCATGTCCTTTGATTTCGATTTCACCTCAGTCAATAAGATCCTGAATAAGATCTTTCAATCTATGTCAATTGCTTGTTCTATGCCCTTTCCCTTGATGGAAATCACAATGTTCAGTATCTCTCCACCATGAAGGTTTGACTTGAGGTTCATAATTTGATGTTTTGGGTAAGGTAACCGGATTTTGAAACTAGCTGTCGTAACACTGTTTCGATGGGTTCCCCTAAGGGAGTGTATGTTCTCTTTGGTTTTTGTTGACATTGTCTGGGTTCATCTTGAGATGTGATGCGACCTTGATTTGGAGGAGCAATTGTGTTAGTCTTAGGTGGGGGATTATGTCGTGCAAATCAAACTACAGGTTGTGCACTTTTGATAATTCTTGCATCCACAACCCCGTCGTTGATGACATTTTTGCTTTTGTTCCAGAAGTTTGGTTTGTCACTATTGAACTGTGGACGATGGCCATCCTTTGGTTCATTGTAGATTTTGATAAGTCCTTTCTTGATGAGAGCCCGCTCACACTTTAAGCCTTTGGTGATCATGTCATTAAAAGAGTGTGTGTCTTTTACGTCCAGGTGAAATTCCATTTCTTCATTTAAGTTGGAAATAAATATTTCCACTAGTTCTTGTTCAAGTAACTGAATAGAACGTCTGCTAGACATTTGATGCCATCGTTGCAAAAAGATTGAGAATAGTTCACCTGGTTTTTGTTTAGTGTTACATATATCAGCCATGGTGATATAACGTTCAATGTTGTGTGAGTAATGTGCTAGGAACTTCTGGATGAGTTTTTCAAATGTCCTAATGCCACCTGGTAATCGGGAAAACCATGATGTGGTTGTTCCTCCCAACCTTTGGGGAAAAAGGCACATGAGGTACGTATCCTTGTATGCCACTTCGAGGCAAGCTGAATGGAATTCTCTGACATGATCGCGAGGATCTCCTTTTCCTCTATATTTTTTGAACTTGGGTGTTTTGAACCCTCGTGGAAAAGGTGGCATATGAAGATTCTTATCAAAGGGATAGCTAAAAATGTTGCTAAGTGAAAATTGATTAGTTTTTATACCACTATAAAGTTGTTGAGCGAGATTTTCAACTTGTTGCTGCAACATGTCAATTTTGTTACTACTTATCAAGTTGCCATTAGTTTTAATATTCAAAGTCATGCTATATACTCTAGTCGGTTAACACTACTGAATCATGCAGTCAATATACACAGAGAAGTCGGTATGCATAGTCTAGTCGGTTACAGAGGAATGCAGTCATAGAAAGTACTATACACCGAGCTGTCTACCAAGTATCTTTTTTGTCTACCGAGCAGCAAAGATGACACACTGAGTTGATATACACCAAGTGAAACGTGTTACCAGATACATTGAACCTGTGCATGCATATGAAAATGTGTTACAAGATCGAGGCACATCTAACCGTTATTACATTGGAAATTGCACCAGAAGATTGTGTATGATTTTGAGATCAGTCTAACCAATGAAATATTTTGTATAGTTATTCATTCGATAAATCTTGTTTGTAAGATCGAAGCAATGAACTGGATCACCGTCTTAAGAGATCTATTTATACAACATGAGTTAAGGGTGTATGTATGAGTGTAAGAAGACTGTTACAAAGACACAGAGGTCACCGAGAAGGTTTTCAGAGAACAGTCGAAAAATAGAGTAAACAGAAGGGTTTACCGAGTTACTATATGGATTACCGAGGTATGCTATAAGCAAGGTAATCTTATTTTGAGCACATAGAATCTGCTATAACATTTCAGATGTAAAGTTGCAAATATTTGTAATGATTTTATTGTAATATTGTGAAGTTGAAAGAGAAACCTTTAACAAGGTAAAAGACTCTAATCAAGTCTATAAATTGTAAAGCCTCTAACTAGGTGCAGCATTCAAATTAAATGTTGTAAAATCCTTTAGCAAGGTAGATCTAACAGATCTTGTTACTCCTAACAGGGTAAGCTATCAGAAATAGCTAATATGTAGCTCTAACCGAGCACTCTTTATTATTGCAGTAGTGAAGTTGTGGGTGCCATCCCCACTGCAGTTTTTCTGTCTAACCAAAAGTTTCTGCATAACCAAAATATATGTGTTATGGAGTGAATCATTTATGATTGTTATCTATTTGTTTTAACTTTATTTTATGTTACTGCACTATTATGTTTATGCATAATAGTAAAGTTATTATTCAAGAAAAGTTTTGGAGTACTGATTCACCCCTCCCCTCTTAGTACATTAGCTTTCCATATTAGGCCTAACAATTGGTATCAGAGTGTGAATCTTGGAAAAGGGTTTAACTACCTAAAGAGAAAGATCTTATCAATGGAAGGCTATAAAAAATCTCAGAGGATTGTGTATCTGCAAGAAGAGCTGGATCATGCTAATCAAGTGATTGCAGACATGCAAAGGCAAATGCAAAAATCTCTGAAAGTAAGAAGAAGATTATCTGATGATTTGCAGGACTCTCAAGAGTTAGTGGAACAAATTGAGACATCATCTAAGAACAGTATATTTGAAGAGACTGAAGAAATGATTGGAGTATTGAAAGAAAAGAACAAAGCACTGACTGATCAACTAAAAGCAATGAAAAGAGAACATGAACATTTCAGCACACAAATGACTAAAAATCTAGATGCATTAAGGATAGCTGAGGATAAAGCAAGAGATCTAGAAAGAGAGAAACAACAACTTGAAGTCTTAGTATCTGATAAAAATGACGAAATCATAAGGTTGACTGGGATTCAACAAAATATGATAGATCAACTAGGTTATGCACATTATGAAGCAATTCTGAAGAATGATGAAAATCAAGCATTGAAACTTGAAGTATCAAGGTTGACCAATGAACTTGAAACAAAGAAGAAATCCAAAGAAACATTGAAGAAGAGTTATGAAGCATCAAAGATGTTGGATGAGCAATCGAATACAAGAAGACCCAACAAAGATACAGGACTCGGTTACAAAGGAAAAGACTCTACCGAGAAAGGAATTCATACTATCGAGAGAGGAGAATCATCAAAGCAAGCTGGAAAAAGGAATAACATCAAAAGAAAGAAGCCTATTTTCTACTACTGTGGAAATCAAGGTCACACTGCCAACATATGCCAAATCAAAAAAGGTAAGCAGCCAAATATCACTAAGTCCAATGGTTATTGTTACAATTGCAATAAATATGGTCACACATCTAACCAATGTAGGACAAAGTTTGTTAATAACCATCAGAAGGCAAAATTCAAAGGGTTTTGTAGAAACTGCAATAGATATGAACATAGTACTGAGAAGTGTTGGCTTAAGCAAAAGAACTACATGTAGTCTGCACACCAAGCAAACACTAGAGGTTTCCGAACTTCCACAGATCCTCACCGACAATATGCAGCAGTACCATGGGATTACAATACAAGGATATGGTGTGAATGTTGTGGAAGATATGGACATATTAGTGTTAGGCCCAATATGGAAAGCTAATGTACTGAGAGGGGAGGGGTGATTCAGTACTTCAAAACTTTTCTTTGATAATAACCTTATTGTTATGCATAAATAGAATAGTGCAGTAACATAAAATAAAGTTAAAACAAATAGATAACAATCATACATGATTCACTCCATAACACATATATTTTGGTCACACAGAAACTCTTGGTTAGAGAGAAAAATTGCGGTGGGGATGGCACCCACAACTTCACTACTGCAATAATAAAGATTGCTCAGTTAGAGCTACATTTAGCTATTTTTGATAGCTTACCCTCGGTAACCCATATTGTAACTTGATAAACCCTTCTATTTACTCTATTCTTCAACTATTCACTGATAACCTTCTCGGTGACCTCTCTGTGTCTCTGTAACAGTCTTCCTTCATGTATACACACACATATCTCACATCTCTTGTTTCTAACCCTAAAATCATGTTGTATAAATAGATCTCTTACAACGGTGATCTAATTCATTGCTTCGATCTTACAAAAATATTCTTCGAATGAATAACTAAACAAAATATTTCATTGGTTAGATTGACCTTGTAATCATACACAATCTCCTAGTGCAATTTCCAATGTAAAACGGTTAGATGTGCCTCGATCTTGTAACACATTTTCATGTGCATGTCCAGGTTCAATGTATCTGGCAAAACGTTTCACTTGGTGAATATCAACTCAGTGAGTTAACTTTACTGCTCGGTAGCCATGAAACATTACTCAGTAAACAGCTTGGTGAATACTGCATTCTATGACTACTTTCTTCTGTAACTGACTAGACTATTCATACCGACTTCTCTGTGTGTACCGACTTCATGATTCGGTAATACTAACCGACTAGAATATATAGTATAACTTTGGATATAAAACTAATGGCAATTGGATAAGTAGTAACAATCTCCCCTTTTGACATTAGTTGAGATGTTTGACAAAAACTACTTTCAAAGTCATAACTCAAAAACTATATACTTGCAAAATGACTATACTTGAAAATATATACAATAGTCAATGAAATAGTATATGCAGATATACTCCCCTTATCATTATTCTGTACATAACTCTGAATTTTGCATGTTCGGTTTTGTTATGTGCTTGTGTGCTCTGAATGCTCTGTATATTCTGCTCAGTATACTCCCCTTGTATACAATAATCAAAACTGTATTAACAAAACTATATCACTCCAAATATGGTATTACTCCCCCTTTGCTGGGTATTACTTTCCTCTATGTAGTATCATAATATTACTCCCCCTTTTTTACAAACATCAAAAACTTAATTTCCATCCAGAGGCGGTAACTGATCAAAAATAGACTTATACTTGGTCTGGGCATCAGTGAGGGTGACTGAGAGTGAGTCCTTTACACTTTCCATTAATGAATTTTGTGCTTGAATATCAGCTAGGAGTGATATTAAGCCATCAAGAGTGCTTCCCTCTTGTGCAGTTGATAAGCGTGTAGCTCGGTTGATCTGTTCCTGTACTGATGAGAGATGAGGAAGGAATAATGTTTGAAGGGTCATTATATCCATCCTTATTTTATGCTCTTCATTCCTCAATTCTAACTGTTGAACCATGAGCTGTTGAAGCTTTGTATAAAAATTCTGAACTGAATTTGGCTCAGTGTTCAACTTAGTTGAGAGATCAGTGATCTCTTTCTCAATTGCATCAGTTTTATTTTTGACATCTTTAATAAATAAGGAGAATGTACACAGTTTCTAGAATAAATAAAGAATATGCTTGATTTGAGGGGACAACTCAGCAATGAATTTGACAAGTTTTACCTTGCCAACAACAATCAATTTTTGTACTTCCTCTATCATTCGAGTAGTTAGCTCTTTATCCTTGAGATTGCTTAAGTACTCAGATGCATCAACTCCTAATGTTTCAATCTGATTTAGGAGTTCATCCAATTGAATATGGATGGCTGCATCGGTTGACACTGTTGCTGAAGGTAGCATTTCTGTGAGTAGTGTCCTAACCTTCTGAAGTACTTTATTCTTCTTCTATATGGCCAGTTGCTTCTCCTGTTCGGCCTTTTCTTTGCATAGTTCTCCTTATTTAGTGAGTGCTTGCCCTTTCAATTTGGAGATGTCTACATTGGGCAACACAATCGATTTAGATAAGTCAAATTTGAAACCATGCTTTCTCACCTTCTTCTCTTTTCCTTTGGTCTATGGCACTAAAACAAGTGCTTGTGAGGCTTGCTGACCCTCAGTAGGTTGCTCGGTAGATGCAACACTTTAGTCAGTTTCTGTAGCCGTTGCAGTGTCCTTTGGTGTCTTGATGCAAGGGGTCTCAGTTGTAACATTTGCAGTGCTTGTCTGTGCTTGAGACGTTTGATCTTTGGTTGTATCTCCTACAGCTTCAGATTTGTTACCTTCAGTGCCTTGCTCTGTGTCTTTGGGAGCTTCGGTTGAGACTGGTGGCTTTACCGGTAGATAAGGCTGAACTTGTTCTAAGACAGATTCACTAGACACAAGTTTTGCATAAGTAGTGCCTTCAATCATCTCTTGCTCCGGTGTTGCTTCATCCATTACATCTTCATCAATTTGTATAGTGTCAACCGGGTCTAGACCTTGCTCGGTGACATCTGGAGCTTTCTCAGTGACATCAACAATTTCAATTTGAGATTGTTCACTGACATCCTTTTGTTTGAAGATCTCCTACCACTTGGCTTTTGTCTTATTCTCCACATCAATGTATAGCCCATTCATCAATTTTAAGGCTCTTTGTTTCACAAGAAATTTGGAATTGTATGTGGTCAAATGCTCCTTGATTTCTGCTATGGACATGTCAGGAAATAGATGGACTAGACTTCTTTCTCTTATTTGTCTCTCTGAATCCATTGCATATTTCCATCTATTATCAATATGTAAGTATAGTTCACTCGAAAGTGACTTTGCTAGTTCTAATGGTGCTAGCCGAAACTTCAGAAGTGTACAGATGACAGCTTCTTCAATCTATTGCTTCTCATCATTATTCCTAGTCTCATACTTAACATATCTAAATCCTACAAATCCACCGTATTCTTTAAGATTGGCACAAAAAATTTCAACACTGTGAATATTTACCTTTTTGCTTTTCACAATCTGGAATTTATTTGCATCATCAGACTCTGTATCACTCGGCTCTTTTGCCAAAATGAGTCTCCAAGTAGATTTCTTATAGGTCTTGGTTACCTTTGGTGCAGTAACACTCTTCTGTTTCTTACTCGGTGATGTAGTTGATGCTCTGGTGTTGGGTCTCTTTGTTGGTGGAGTCGGTAGGGCCTTTGTGATGTCCTATTTCTTTCTTTTCAGAACTTTACCCTTTGGCAACTCTGTGCTCAATGTTATTGTAGCCTCTTGAGCTTCTGATTCCTCTTTGGTAATGGAAAGATTGCCTTTGACAGGTGTAGAGGAGGATTCTTCTCCTAATTTCTCAGATAAAACCTTTATCATTTTTGTAGCTTTTCTTGTAGCCTTAGGTACTACAATGCTCATTTTTACTTTCTCCTTCACCTCTTCATAGGTTCCATACCTTAGTTCAGTTGCATGCCTTGGCAGTGATAAATAGGCATCAATTTGTTGTTGTGTTATATCATAATCAATCTCATAACCCATTGGTTGCAACGATTGAGTCCTCGGTTCAACAGCATTTACATAGCAATAATCAGTGTCGACTTCAAAACATATATTGTCCTTGTATTTTTCTACCAGCTGTGGTGGAATCCTGTACCTATTGTGCATTTTCTCTTGAAATTTTCTGAAGTAATCATCCATGATATCATTAAAGTTATCTCATAACTTCTTGATGTAGTCATTGATTTGATGGGTGATAGGTCGGTGTAGCTCCCATACTACTTTACCGACTGAGGGAAAGAACTTCTCAAAATAGAAAAACATACATACAAGTAGTGAACCGAACTTTAGTGTATTTGCCGAGTTGTTCTTCTTCGGCTTCCTTATTTTGTTCAGGTTCTCAAACAAGTTTTTCAGCAGTACTTCACACAAGTCTACTTTCATTCCCTTCTTCACTATTTTGTAGGCCAAGTCAACTGTAGCACATAGTACACTGTTTTCCCTTGTAGGTTGGAAGAAACAGTAACCAATAACTCTAATTGCAAACTTGAGTTCTACATCAGTGACATTATTCAGTTTCAGTCCTTAGTAATCAGATTCTACTCTGGTTAGACTGATTAGCTCTTTCTGTGATATCATTTTCTGTGCTCGTGCATGATCATAGATGGGATACCCGGTGATCAAGTGAATGACTTCCTTAGTGATCTTAAACGGTTGCTCCTGTAGCCACATGAAATCATCATGTACTCTACTCAAGACAAACTTAACCCACTGGGGTTTGAACACACGGGGATAGACTAGGGCTTCAGTTAATCCCTTGATTTTGAGATGCTCAAATTTGCTATCCAATTTGTCATCAGTGCAAAGTTCATCATATGTGTCACTAATCTCTACATGACTGAGTTCCTCAACATGACATTTGGTGAAGAATCTAACATCTTCTACTAACAAGACTCGATCCGGGATGAGTGAAAATGCAGTTTTGTCATCCGATTCTGAGGCAGCTTTGGGAGTTAGAGAATATTTCAGCGAGGGCTTCTCCACATTTTGGACAACTATGGGGTCTTGGATCTTGGGTGCCATGGTAGGTTTCGGGTAAGATTTGACAAATTATCCTTAGGGTTTACAAACGACTGACGCTTCACACTCGGTAGATAATAGCAATTTGACTAGATCGAAAACCAGCTTAATAGTGAATAGATTTGATGTAAATACCTCAAAATTCACTCTGAATGAAGTTTGATCGCTTTGATTCGCTCTACTCTGCTTCTCAAAAACTTGGTGAATGAAAATGACCACGAAAATAATTTTAAGTACTCAAAAATACCTTATCAGGCTTCGTGCAAGTTAGGTCAAGACATTAAATGCACTCGGTTCACCTTTTACCGATTTACTCCTTTTTGTGTTTTAACCGAGTAACTAACTTTCTTTTATTAACCAACTTGACAGGTTTCCTGTATACACCGACTTGATAGGTTTCCTGTATAGTATATAAACTGACTAATTGCATCTTAACTATGCAGATTTTGAATTTTGTACATAATAGAATAGGAACTGTTATGATTTAACCTTTAGAGAATGCAATCCCTTCATACCTTTTCTTGACTAATTTGAAATAGGTGCACCTAACTCGGTAGGTAAGGTGCTTTCTTCATCTGACATAATTTCCTTCTTTTTCCAAATCATCTTGAATTTTTCTTTTCTCTCTTCAGTGTCTCTTCTCGGTTGATCTCTGCAATCTCCAGCTAAATGTCCAACTTTGTGACAATGAAAACATGCCATACCAGGATTTCTCCATGATCTCCAGTTGTTCATTCCAAATCTTGTAAAATAGTTGGCACTTATATGTCCATATCTTCCACAACATTCGCACCATATCCTCATATTGTAGTCCCATGGTACTGTTGCATATTGTCGGTAAGGATCTGTGTGAGTTCGGTAACCTCTAGTGTTTGCTCAGTGTGGATACTTCATGTAGTTCTTTTGCTTAGACCAGCACTTCTCGGTACTATGTCCATATCTATTGGAGTTTCTACAAAACCCTTTGAATTTTGCCTTTTGATAGTTGTTAACAGACTTTGTCCTACATTGATTAGATGTGTGACCATATTTATTGCAATTGTAACAATATCCATTGGGCTTAGTGATATTCGATTGCTTACCTTTTCTGATCTGGCATATGTTGGCAGTATGACCTTGATTTCCACAGTAGTAGCAAATAGGTTTCTTCCTTTTGATGTTATTCCTATTTCCAGCTTGTTTTGATGATTCTCCTCTCTCGGTAGTATGAATTCCTTTCTCGGTTGATTCTTTTCCTTTGTAACTGAGTCCTCCATCTTTGTAGGGTCTTCTTGTATTCATTTGCTCATTCAACATCTTTGATGCTTCATAACTTTTCTCCAATGATTCTTTGGATTTCTTCTCTGTTTCAAGTTCACCAGTCAACCTTGATACTTCAAGTTTCAATGATTGATTTTCATCATTCTTCAGAATTGCTTCATGATGTGCATAACCTAGTTGATCTGTCATATTTTGTTGAATACCAGTTAGCCTTATGATTTCATCATCCTTATTAGATACTAGAGCTTCAAGTTGTTGTTTCTCCCTTTGTAGATCTCTTGCTTTATCCTCAGCTATCCTTAATGCATCTAGATTTTCAGTCATCTATGTACTGAAATGTTCATGTTCTCTTTTCATTGCTTTCAGTTGGTCAGCCAATGCTTTGTTCTTTTCTTTCAACATTCCAATCATTTCTTCAGTCTCTTCAGATATACTATTCTCAGATGATGTCTCAATTTGTTCCCCTAGCTCTTGAGAATCCTGCAAGTCATCAGATAATCTTCTCCTTGCTTTCAGAGATTTTTGCATTTGCCTTTGCATGTCTGCAATCACTTGATTTGCATTATCTAGCTCTTCTTGTAGATACACAATCCTTCGAGATTTTTTGTAGCCTTCCATTGCTAAGATCTTTCTCTTTAGGTAGTTAAACCCTTTTCCAAGATTAACGCTCTGATACCAATTGTTAGGCCCAATATGGAAAGCTAATGTACTGAGAGGGGAGGGGTGAATCAATACTTCAAAACTTTTCTTTGATAATAACCTTACTGTTATGCATAAATAGAATAGTGCAGCAACATAAAATAAAGTTAAAACAAATAGATAACAATCATACATGATTGACTCCATAACACATATATTTTGGTCACGCAGAAACTCTTGGTTAGAGAGAAAAACTGCAGTGGGGATGGCACCCACAACTTCACTACTGCAATAATAAAGATTGCTCAGTTAGAGCTACATTTAGCTATTTTTGATAGCTTACCCTCAGTAACCCATATTGTAACTCGGTAAACCCTTCTGTTTACTCTGTTCTTCAACTGTTCACTGATAACCTTCTCGGTGACCTCTCTATGTCTCTATAACAGTCTTCCTTCATGTATACACACAAATATCTCACATCTCTTGTTTCTAACCCTAAAATCATGCTGTATAAATAGATCTCTTACAACGGTGATCTAATTCATTGCTTCGATCTTACAAAAAGATTCGTTGAATGAATAAATAAACAAAATATTTCATTGGTTAGATTGACCTTGTAATCATACACAATCTCCTAGTGCAATTTCCAATGTAAAAACGGTTAAATGTGCCTCAATCTTGTAACACATTTTCATGTGCATGTCTAGGTTCAATGTATCTGGTAAAACATTTCACTCGGTGAATATCAACTTAGTGAGTTAACTTTACTGCTCGGTAGCCATGAAGCATTACTTGGTAAATAGCTTGGTGAATACTGCATTCTGTGACTACTTTCTTCTGTAACTGACTAGACTGTTCATACCGACTTCTCTGTGTGTACCGACTGCATGATTCGGTAATACTAACCAACTAGAATATATAGTATGACTTTGGATATAAAACTAATTGCAATTTGATAAGTAGTAACAATTAGTGCCAACTGTTTTATAAGGTTTGGAATGAACAACTGAAGATCATGGAGAAATCCTGCTATGGCATGTTTTCATTGTCACAAAGTTGGACATTTAGCTGGAGATTGCAGAGATCAACCTAAAGGAGTCACTGAATAAATAAAAGAAAAATTAAAGATGATTTGGAAAAAGAAGGAAATTGTGTCAAATGAAGAAAGCACGTTACCTACCGAGTTAGGTGCACCTATTCCAAATTAATTAGTAAAGGTATGAAGCGACTGCATTCTCTGAAGGTTAAAATCATAATAGTTCCTACTCTATTATGTACTAAATTCAAAATTTGCATAGTTAAGATGCATTAGTAAGTTTGAAATTCTTTCAAAAGTACTTTACAGGAAACCTCTCAAGTCGGTGCATATAGGAAGCCTATCAAGTCGGTAAATGAAGGAAATTTGGTTACACGGTTAAAATGAAAAAAAGAGAGTAAATCAGTTAAAGGTAAACTGAGTGCATTTAATGTTTTTAACCTAACCCGCACAGAGCCCGATAAGGTATTTTGTATACTTAAAAGTATTTTCGCGGTCATTTACACTTACAAAGTTTTTGAAAGAGCAGAGCAGAGCGATTCCAAGGTGATCAAACCTCATTCAAAGTGAATCCAAGGTATTTACATCAAATCTCATCGCATTGTTAAGCCAATTTACCAATCTTATCAAATTGTTATTATCTTCTGAGTGTGAAGTGTCTGTCATTTGTAAACCGTCAAACCCTAAGGATAGTTTGCTAAGTTTTACCTGAATTCTACAATGGCGCCCAAGATCCAAGATCCCATTGTTGTTAAGAATATAGAGAAGCCCTCATTGAAATACACTTTGACTCCTAAAGTCGCCTCTAAACCGGATGACAAAACTATCTTTTCACTCATCCCGGATTGAGTCTTGTTAGTTGAAGATGTGAGATTCTTCACCAAGTGTCGTGTTGAAGAACTCGGTCATGTTGAAATAAGAGACACCTATGATGAATTATGTACCGATGGTGTATTGAACAGCAAGTATGAACACATCAAAATTAAAGGATTGACTGAATCCCTAACCTACCCTCGTGTGTTCAAGCCCCCAATGGGTCAAGTTTGTTCTGAGCAGAGTTCATGATGATTTCATGTGGCTAGAAGAGCAACCATTCAAAATCACCAAGGAAATCATTGATGTGATCACCGGTTATCCTATCTATGATCATGCACGACCTCAAAAGATGATATCACAGAAGGAATTGATCAGTTTAACTAGAATGGAATCTAACCACAGAGGACTGAAATTGAACAATGTCACTGATGCAGAACTTAAGTTTTCCATTAGAGTAATCGGTTACTGTTTCTTCCAATCAGCAAGGGAAAACAGTGTACCTTGTGCCACAGTTGACTTAGCTTATAAAATTATGAAAAAGGGAATGAAATTTGATTTATGTGAAGTGTTACTGAAGAACCTGTTTGAGAATCTGAACAAAATAAGGAAGCCGAAAAAGAACAACTCGGCAAATACACTAAAGTTTGGTTCACTTCTTGTATGCACGTTTTTCTACTTTTAAAAATTCTTTCCATCAGTCGGTAAAGTAGTTTGGGAGCTACATCGACCAATCACCCATCAGATTAATGACTTTATCAAGAAGCTAGGTGATAATTTTAATGACATAATGGATGATTATTTTAGTAAATTTCAAGAGAAAATGCACAATAGGTACCAGATTCCACCCCAGCTAGTGGAGAAATATAAAGATGATATATGCTTTGAGGTAGAAACTGATTACTATTATGTGAATGATGTGGAACCAAGAACTCAATCTTTGCCACCTATGGGTTATGAGATTGACTTTGATATCACACAGCAACAAATTGATGCATATCTTTCATTACCAAGGCATGCTACCGAGCTGAGGTATGGAACCTATGAAGAGGTGAAGGGAAAAGTAAAAATGAGCATTGTAGTACCCAAAGCTACAAGAAAAGCATTAAAGATGATAAAGGTTTTAACAGAGAAATTCAGAGAAGATTCTTCCTCCACACCTGTCAAAGACACTCTTGCCATCACCGAAGAGGAATCTGAAGCTCAAGAGGCAGCTATAACACTGAGCACTGAATTGCCTAAGGGTAAAGTGTTAAAAAGAAAGGAACAGGACACTTAAAAGGCCCTAACGACTCCTCCAACAAAGAGACCTAACACTAGAGCATCAGCTGCATCACTGAGTAAGAAACAAAAGAGTGTTACTGCTCCCAAGGTAGCCAAGACCTACAAGAAATCTACTCAGAGACTCATTTTGGCAAAAGAGTCTAGTGATACAGAATCTAAGGATGCCAACAAATTCCAGATTGTCAAGAGCAAGAAGGTAAATATACATAGTGTTGAAAACTTCTGTGCCAATCTGAAAGAATATGGATTTGGTTCTTTTAGATATGTCAAGTATGAAACTAGGAATAATGATGAGAAGAGACAAATTGAAGAAGCTGTCATCTGCACACTTCTAAAGTTTCGGCTAGCTCCATTGGAACTAGTAAAGTCACTTCCAAATGAACTTTACTTGCATATTGATAACATGTGGAAATATGCAATGGACTCAGAGAAACAAATTAGAGAAAGAAGTCTAGTCCATCTATTTCCTAATATGTCAGTAGCAGAAATAAAGGAGCATTTGACAACCTACAATTCAAAATTTCTTGTCAAACAGAGAGCCTTAAAACTGATGAATGGGCTATATATTGACTTAGAAAATGAGACAAAAGCAAAATGGCAGGAAATCTTCAAAATAAAAGATGCCAGTGAACAATCTACAGTTGAAATCGTTGATGTCATCAAGCACAATCTTGATGTCACTGAGCAAGGTCCTGATGCTACCGAGCAAGACCCGGCTGACACTATTCAAATTGATGAAGATGTCATGAATATAGAGGAACAGGAGTAGGAAATGATAGAAGGCACTACATATGCAAAACTTGTATCTAGTGAATCCGTTTTAGAACAAGTTCAGCCTTATCCACCAATCAATCAACCTGTCTCTACCGAAGCTCCTCAAGATACAGCATAAGGCACCGAAGGTCACAAGTCTACAACAGGAGAAGATACTACTCTAGAATAGACCTCTCAAGCACCTTCGAGCACTGGAAATGTAGCAGCTGAGCCACCCAGTACTGAGACCAAAAGACACCACAACAGCTACAGGTACCGACCAAAGTGTTTCCTTTACCGAGCAACCTATCGAGGGTCAGCAAACCTCTCAAGCTATTGTCTTGGTCCAACCGACCAAAGGTAAAGAGAAGAAGGTGTAAAAGCATAGCTTCAAAGTTGATTTATCTAAACCAATAATGTTGCCCAATGTGGATATATCAAAATTAAAGGGGCAAGCACTCATTGATTTTGGTGAACTGTGCAAAGCAAAGGCCGAACAAGAAAAATAGATGGCCATACAAAAGAAGAATAAAGTACTTCAGAAGGTGAAGACACTGCTATCAGATATGCTACCTACAGCTACAGTGTCAACCAATGCAACCATCCATATTCAACTAGATGAACTCCTTAATCAAATAAAAACATCCGGAGTTGATGCATCTAAGTATTTGAGCAAGCTAAAAGACAAGGAGCTTACTGCAAAAATGATAGAAGAGGTACAAAAAGCTCTAGCTATTGGCAAAGTCAAACTTGTCAAATTCATTGCTGAGTTGTCCCCTCAACTCAAGCACATTCTTTATTTATTTCAGAAACTCTGTACATTTTCTTTATTCATTAAAGATATCAAGAATAAAACTGATGCAATTGAGAAAGAGATCACTGATCTCTCGAATAAGTTGACTCCAGAGCCCAATTCAATTCAGAATTTTTATACCAAGCTTCAACAGCTCATGGCTCAACAATTGGAACTAATAAATGAAGAACACAAGATAAGGATGGACATAATGACACTCTAGACATTATTCCTTCCTCATCTTTCATCAGTTCAAGAACAGATTAACCGAGCCACATGCCTATCTACTACACAAGAGGGAAGCACTCTTGATGGCTTAATATCACTATTGGCTGATATTCAAGCACAAAATTCTTTAATGGAAAGTGTAAAGGATGCACTCTCTGTCGCTCTCACCGATGCCAAGATAAAATATAAATCTATTTTTGACTAGTTACCGCCCCCAGATGGAAATTAAGTTTTTGATGTTTGTCAAAAAGGGGGAGTGATACTATATTTGTGGAGTAATATGATAGTCTTGAGTGTAATATAATATATTTGGGTGTAATACAGTTTTGGTGATATAGTTTTGATATAAGTATTCGGAGTATTGTATACAGGGGGAGTATACCGAATAGAGTATGCAGAGTATCCAAGGACAGTAAGCAGAGCACACAAGCACAGAACCGAGCATGCAAAATTAGAGTTATGTACAATATAATGATAAGGGGAGTATATCTGATTATACTATTTCATTGACTATTGTATATACTGTCAAGTATAGTCATTTTGCAAAGTATATAGACTTTTGAGTTATGACTTTGAAAGTAGTTTTTGTCAAACATCTCAGCTAATGTCAAAAGGGGAGATTGTTACTACTTATCACATTGCCATTAGTTTTTATATTCAAAGTCATACTATATACTATAGTCGGTATACACAGAGAAGTCGGTATGCACATTCTAGTCGGCTATAGAGGAAAGCAGTCACAGAACGCAGTATACACTGAGCTATCTACCGAGTATCTTTTTTGTCTACTGAGCAACAAAGATGACATGCCAAGTTGATATACACCAAGTGAAACATGTTACAAGATACATTGAACTTGGACATGCATATGAAAACGTGTTACAAGATCGAGGCACATCTAACCATTATCACATTGGAAATTGCACTAGAAGATTGTGTATGATTTTGAGATAAATCTAACCAATGAAATATTTTGTATAGTTATTCATTCAATAAATCTTGTTTGTAAGATCGAAGCAATGAATTGGATCACCATCTTAAGAGATCTATCTACACAGCATGAGTTAAGGGTGTATGTATGAGTGTAAGAAGACTGTTACAGAGACACAGAGGTCACCAAGAAGGTTTTCAGAGAACAGTCGAAGAACAGAGTAAACAGAAGGGTTTACCGAGTTACTATATGGGTTACCGAGGTATGCTATAAGAAAGGTAATCTTATTCTAAGCACATAGAATATGCTATAACATTTTAGATGTAAAGTTGCAAATATTTGTAATGATTTTATTGTAATATTGTGAAGTTGAAAGAGAAACCTTTAACAGGGTAAAAAACTCTAATCAAGTCTATAAATTGTAAAGCCTCTAACCAGGTGCAACATTTAGATTAAATGTTGTAAAATCCTTTAGCAAGGTAGATCTAACAGATCTTGTTACTCCTAACAGGGTAAGCTATCAAAAATAGCTAATATGTAGCTCTAACCGAGCACTCTTTATTATTGCAATAGTGAAGTTGTGGGTGCCATCCCCACCACAGTTTTTCTCTCTAACCAAGAGTTTCTGCGTAACCAAAATATATTTGTTATGGAGTGAATCATGTATGATTGTTATCTATTTGTTTTAACTTTATTTTCTGTTACTGCACTATTCTGTTTATGCATAACAGTAAAGTTATTATTCAAGAAAAGTTTTGGAGTACTGATTCACCCCTCCCCTCTCAGTACATTAGCTTTCCATATTGGGCCTAACAAATTTCATTTGGAGGAGGAGGAGGGGGGTTACCTTGAGGAATGTTATATCTGATGGTATCTCTACCTCTTTCTTCCTCATTGCGACTTTCTCATTCTGATGCTTGTCTTAGTTGTGCAAGATCAAGTCAGAGGGTAGTTTAGCCCCTTCTTGAGCAAGTCTTAAATAGTGAGCATCAAAATTACTCCTGAGTATTTTGTCAAAAATTCTATTAAAGAGAGGGTTGTGTTGTGCCCTTTCTATTGTCGCCAGAGTAGGTGTACTTGGGTTGTTGTCATTTGTGTTTCCTCCAAGGGCTTCTTGGAATTCATTGATATTTTCTTCCTCTTCATCTTCAATTTCTGGTTGTCTAGATCGTGATCTCGTATGACCCATTTTGTTTACAATCTTTTGTTGAATTTTGATGAAAATGATGATGAGGTGTTGATGAAATGAGAGATGTATGGTTGGTGTGGTGTGTTGCATATGGATCTCTAGCACTTTAAAGGTAGATGTGACCGAAGTTCTTTCTTGAATTGCTTTTTGTTTTTGATAAGGTTTGATGTGATAAGGTTTAGAGAAATCTGAGATGTGTTACAGACTTAATTACCTAGTAATGAGAGGATGCACTCATAGACTAGTTTTAACCTGCATAGAAATGTCTCTTAGGATAAGTTTATCCTAGATGTAGAGACACTCTAAAAAGTGATGTGTTGTGTTTGATTCAAGCAATGTCGAAATAGAACTTTAGGACAAAAACCTTTTGATGTTTTGAGAGTTAGAATGGATTTGATGAGATATGAATATGATAATGGATGGGATGTTTAACTTCAATAGAAACTTTGTGTTACAAAAGGAACAAACTCTGCCTCTTCTTGTTCAGGAGTTGGTGGTTCTTCTCTAGCTACGTTATATGTGATACAAATATCTGGAAAGAAGTCAGGGTTGATCTTGCCTCCTTTGTTTTTGTAATAACTCAAAGCACGATATTGCATAAAAGCTCGGCGGTTTAATGACTCTTGATCAAACTTGTTTGATTTCCCTTGAAGATAGAGATGCATGTGACGTAGAAAAGCTCTATTAGAGACAAAGATTTGTCTATTAAGATAGAAGAATTTCCTCCTTTTGATAAGAGCCTTTGAGCTCAATGGTCTTTTCTTCAAGTTGATGTGTTGATGAAGATTCTTCTTTCTCAAGATGTGAAGAATGGTCATATATTTTGATACATTTGCTCTTTTGTCTTTGATCTTTTGTTGATGTTTGGAAATGTTTATGCTGGATGAATACTTGTTTTTGGAATTTGAATTTTGATTTTTCTTTGACAAGAAAATAAAGCAAGCACACAAACACAAGAATGTTGCCTCAAAAGGCACAAATAAGTATGTATCTAGATCAACCCAATCCTTGGACTTTTTATGACCCTTTTCCTTTAAGTGTATTTTTAGGTGTTTTTCCAAAGCCTGAAGTCGGCTCAATTTGCACTTCGTCTTCACTCAAAAATGAACACACTTCAAACACTTTTTATCCCTAAGGTCAAATGGCCAGTTGCGATAAATTCATCCCACATCTTGATATTTCTTCGAATTTGGTACTACATACCTTATGAATCCTATCGTGGCAGGTAAGGATGTGATATACTAAGTCTTGTGAAAGAATAACAAATAGATGATCCCTATGATGGGGGAGTCACCACTTTTATCAAGCCACAAGTGACTTTTCAAAAAGTTATATTTCTACTCAAGGAAATATGTATGGTGAGTATCTTGGGAGCAAAACCATCTATGCTCTTGCACTGAATTGTATCACAAATATCCTCAATCAATAGAATGGGTGGGCTACTACTTAAAGGTATTTAGTAATGTTCGATGTTTTTGGACATAAGTTCATTCTGCAGTGACTCACTTAAGAGCCTTGTAACTTGTGGTGGGGCCCATTTGTCCTTTCGGCAAGTTACATTGTAGGAACAGCTATACCCAAGGCTACAACTTTCACTCTGACCTGATTTCTATAGCGGCTCGAAGGATTTACCGCGTCAGGTCATTCCCAAGAGTGATGTGTCTCTTGGCAGGCCTCTCTTAAAAAGATAAAACTTTGAGTGTCACTAACACTTTTTTCTTGCACCTAGGACCACGAAAGCCAAGGGAGAGGATAGTGTGTGTTAGAAGTAGGACCACTCGACAAACTCTTTTGCACAAGTGTGCCAAACACAAAAGATAGTTGTTCTTTTTTAACTCATCATTTGCAATGTTATCTAACTATTTGGAGATGTTGCTCCAACAGTCACGGTGTTCTTTTTATCCTTAAATGGCAAAATGTGTTGTAATCTAGGAATTGGAAATCCTGGCCAACTGAATTAAGAGCATGTTTTTCTTGAAGTAAATTGATTTGAGGACAACTTTCACAAATTGGGGATTCTTTTTGACTTGCACAAAATGAAGTGTTGATTGTGAATTTTAGTTTGATGCAAGAAATAAAATTTGCCTTGTTGATTTTAAGCACCAAAAGAATTTGTTCCTAACTTTGCAAAAAAAAAATGTGTGTGTTTGTTTTTGTGATTCTTTTTAACTTTGAACAAGTGTGATTCTTTTTAGATCTCTAAACGAAAGATGTGGTTCTTTTTAAAACTCCAAATGAAAGTGTATTTGATTTTAACCCAAAAGGAAAATGAATTTATTTTATCCTAACTTGAAAGACAAAGTTAGCAATATGAACAAATTTATTTCCTAAGCTAAAATTGCTAAAAAATCCTATTGTAGGGGTTAGTTAAAACCTGCACAAAAGATAATTAGTTAGAAAAATCTGCATGTTTTGGTGGGCTTCTACAAGCCTAAAATTTTTGGTTTTTGGTTAAAAGGAATTTTTTTACAACGTTCTGTTACAATAGCGCTACTTTGTGTGCAAACAGAAGTGCTATTTAACACAAACACGCTAATACGAAGACAAAAGCACTAAAAGTAAAACTTTGACAATAAAAATAGAAGCGCTAAAACATATTAAAATGTGCTACTTAAGCCTCAAAAGTGCTAAAAGATGGGCAATAGCGCCAAATTTGAGACAATAGTGCTATTGTAAATACAAATGAATATCAAATTGCAATAGCACTAAAACGCAATCAAAATCGCTAAAGCGTGACCTGTGTGTCAAGCTCAACATGCAAACAAGTTAGTTTTGTTAAAAAAAATTATTTTTGGATGTTTGGATTCACGTCAGGTTCACCAAATGATGCTCTGTGAAATGAGGGAAGGTTAGACTAGAACTTGTGGTGGAATAACACACAAAAAACCAAGAAACTGTCAGTGTTAGTCAACCAAAAACTAATCTAAGCAGGCATATCAAAAGAGACACCAAAAACATGAAAGAATATTTAACTAGGAAAGTAAATATAACTAGGCATCTCCAAATGCCTCCTAACATGCTCTTAGCTCCTTCTCCTTTGTTCCTCTCCTCTCCAAGTTCCAAACTAGTGTAGCTCTCAGCAGCTTTTTGCACTATGGATGCTTATGGAGGTTCAAGATTGAAATGTTTACTCTAAAATGCTATGCAAGTGTGAATAAAAACTAATATTAGATGCTATGATGCTAAAATGATTTATTTTAGACCAAAATAACAAGATATTAGTGGTTTATGCTAAATGCTCTCTAAAATTCTCTATCTCTTAAATGCATACATGTTTTTAGGATCTGGATTATGAAGAAATGGGCTCTATTTATAGGAAAAATGGAGTAATGGATGGCCAAGATTGAATAACCTTAACACGGGTCAAGATTGAATGATATTCAATCTATGTGAGGGCTTTCAACCCAATCCTAGGATGACAAGTGTCAATGTGAGATAGGTTGAGAGGAGAGGGAATAAGCATTAAATGCTTGACATGACTTGAGAGTTAACTTGGGAGTTAAGGTCAAGGTTAGGTTGAATGAATAAATTCTTTATTCAAAGAATAAAGCTTTTATCCAATGGATAAACTCTTGTGCAAAGGCAAAAGGGATAACCATGGTCAAAACAATAAATGTTTGAGGACACACATGAGTGCAAGTTGAATTAACCATAAATGGTTATGTAAGAGCCATTAATGGTCATGTACGGGCCATAAGTGGTTTTGGAAGACTTTAGAGGTTAGATTATTGAATACACAAAGCATTAAATGCTTTTCAAAGACTTTGAAGTCTTTGAGAAGTGACTCCAAGTTGCTTAGGAATGTGACAATAATTAGGGGATGGATTACGTTAATTAGGAAGGGTTTAGAAGAATCTAGAAGGGGGTTTAGGAATGCAAGTGGATTTGGTGGGTGAGGGAAAAATGGGATTTTAATTAAAATAAAATTTATTTATTTCAATAAATGTGTGCAAGTTGCATTTGTAGGAAAATGCAAGTGGGGGAGATAAATGATTTAAATAAATGTTTTATTTAATTTATTTAAAAGAGGAAAAGGGGGATTAAATGAAATAAATATGATTTATTCATTTAATTGATTGTGAATTTGGTTTAATGGATTAATTAAAATAAATTGAATAATTTATTTAATTAATAGGAGAATGTTTGAAGATGAATTAATTAAATATTAATTTAATTAATTGATGGCTAGTGGATTTTTAATCAAATAAATAGAAAATATTCATTTAATTAAAATGGACAGATTTATGTGACTACACACGTATATATATATATATATATATATATATATATATATATATATATATATATATATATATATATATATATATATATATATATATATATATATATATATATATATATATATATATATATATATAGACACACACACACACACACATTTTCATATATAGTGTCTCTCATATTTCATAATGTCACACGTAGGTATTCATCCAATTACATATATATGCATATATGTGCTGATAATCATAGGTGGTAGATTTATATTTAGTCATACCCACAAATATATACAGGCATAGGCATTTATATACACATATAAGAGTATATAATCCACTCATACATGTGTGTGTGTGTGTGTGTGTGTGTGTGTGTGTGTGTGTGTGTGTCTATATATATATATAATTCAAAAAATTATACCTATTTTTGATATATAGTATCACGGGATATATAAGATTTTAGGACTAGTAGGATGCAATAGAATATAGGAATATGCATATGTATATAGACATGCATTCATATATCATTACAACTGAAATATGTATCCATGGATATATAGGTATTAATACTCATATATACATTGTACACTAATAGGATTAAAATATTATTTATCCCTTTAGAGCTTGCCATATCTTCCTCTCTAAGCCTTCTAGGCTTAGTATAGCCTTTTTAGCTTAATCTTTAGCTATTAGAGAGATTTGCCTCTCTTTTTTGGATGTCCTTCGTCAGCATTTCCTCCTTGATCAATACCAAGGTGATGATACTCTAGTAATGATGAGGTGACACTCCCTCTGCGATTTGAAAGCATAAGTATCATACGCTTGTAGGCTTTAAGGCGACAGTAATCATTTCTTAGATCCTTGAAGATCGTTCCACTTGCATCCTGACCCTCTGATTTCGATCATTTATCTGTATTCTACTACGACTAGATGAGATGTTTTTCATGAAGCATTAATACTCTGGCTATATTTAGACCATTTGGTCAATGTCCCAATTTATCTTCCACTTAGCTCAGATGGATACTCCACTAAGACTTCTAGGGCTGAAACAACAGATGGCCTTTGTAGGGGAAATCAAAGAGGAAAGAATGAGGGGTATTTTGGTCTACTAGAATCCCTCGGTTACTTGTGTTGTTATGAAAACCCTGGGGAAGGATTATATCTTAAATGAGGACCGGACTAGAGCTAATCCTGACATCACAACGATGTTCTTCGCAATAGCTATGCATCTTGAGAAAGACAGAAATGTAGTGGTGAAGCTGTGCAAAAAGGTCTTCAAAAAGGAAATTTTGGGCGAACTAGAGAGGGTGGTGGTCAACATTGATGAAGAACTTATTGCTCCAAACCCCCGGGACTACGATGTCCTTATAAGGATGAATAAACCGGTGCCTCGATTCCTTATCCTGGTTATAGAGGATCTTCCGACCTTTGAAGCTTACAGCCCTATCAGAAGCAGGAATTTTTTCTTCCTCTCTTGGCTCCTGCAGGTTAAAAAGCCCCTGTGGGACAAATGGTTGATCAATTACCTCAAAGTCTAGAACATCACAGTTATTTCGGATGATATGTCAATCCCTCCCTCTCCTGTTGACCCCTCTTCAGCAAATCCAGAATGCTCGAGAACCAGGGGCCCAAATAAGCAGGGAAGGAGAGGATGAGGCTCCTTCTGAAGGGGGAGCCTTCTGTCATTTTTTGGCTCCCTTCTGGCTATCAAGGTTGCGGGCATGAAAATATTGGACCGTTAATGGGGGATTTTATCTCGTTTTTTTCCTTTTGTCACCTTTAAACTCTCAAAATTTCTTCTTTCGTATGTCTCAGTCTTATATTTTAAAAGATTCATGGATGCTTAATCTATATACTTGTAGCGTCCTAAAATTGCGACACTTGCAATTTCGACTGCATTTTGGTCTTCACGATGGCGACGCAACACGCAACCTGAATGGAGACCCTGAAACTTGCTCACGACACCAAAAACTGCATTTTTCAAGCACCCTGGCCTGAACCTCCTTGCACCCTGCTGTCCCGGGAGGTGGGACCAGAGCGCCCAGCGCCCTGGTCCCTGGGTCCTATTTTGGGCTCGGTCTCCTAAGGGGCTCGGGTCTTTTTGTTTGCAATTTGGAAATTAACTTTCCTGGTCGGCCTAAGGTCGGAAAAATCAGTCTATCAGCCCTAATTGACAAGTATATAAACTACATTTTCCTCTTTCATTCGACATGATGGAAAAGGCATGGAAACTATACTCAAGCATTCAAGCATTCAAGCATTCCTTCAAGCAATTGATCATTTCAAGTCTCCATTCAAGGCTAAGTGTTGCATTCAAGACAAGGATTCAACCATTGAAGAGGAGATCACATACTACATGCTACAACATACAACACACACAACATACAACATCTAAACCTTCCCACATAAGGATACAAACATCCTTAGAACAAGGTATTAGTACTTGTTTTATAGTCATTTACATTTACAGCTCTTGCTCATTTCTTGGTTAATTCCAAAACTGGGGTTTGACCTAAAGGCAAACCCCTAATCCCTAACCCCCCAATCATCTTCTCTTTTCTGTGTGTAGGTTGTAGGTACGTGGCTGAGATTGAAGATCTGGAATCCTTGTGCAGAGACGAACAGATCCCTCTTCGTTTCGCGGATTTTTCGGAGGACCGTGGCGCCGGGCGCCATCGTCCTGACAACTTTTGCTCAAATTTGCAGGACAGCGCCGTATCGACATTTTACTACTAATTCCAGGTCCGCAGCTTCATCCTATAATCCGAACTTAGTTTATAAGCAAATCTTTGTCACTTTCTATGCATTCCTAGCTCAATTCCTTTATCAATATTCTTTACAAAAGAGGGTAGCCTTGCTGTCTTGACCCTTGAAATTCATTTAGCATCCAATCTTGCATTGCGTGGGATTGGATCTTATGAGTTTCAACCCCTCTTTTGAATGTAAAGTCTCTCCCCTAAGTGAAAACCATCGAATCCTAGTGAACCTCCCTTCTCTCTCCTCGGAGTTGGAAGAGGGGAGAACAACTAGGGTTCGATCGCGATTTTCCGCTTTACATTTTGGTGAACCCGACGTGAACATCCTTTCTGATTTTTCATGCTTAGATCTAAGAAAAATTGATTACATTTCCATGTTTGATCTTTTGCAAAATTTTAGAGGTGATTGCATAAAAACCCTAAATTTTCTTTTTGAACATTGAACTTGCGAAATGTTTAATTGTTAATGCCTGCTTCAGATCTGCTTTTCTATTACAAATTATCAATTCATATATGTGCTTTAATTTTGAAAATTAAGTGGTTAAGTGTCAAAACCCTAATTTTTGAAACCCTCTTGATTCAACCTTTGTCCGACAATTTCACTGATCAAAACATCTCCAAATCAGCTGTAACTTTGGATTCCGCAATAAAATCACAACATCTTTCATCCCTGAAAATTTGGAAAAAAGTTGCGAGGACCGTGGCGCCGAGCACCATCATCCCCGACATTTTTTCCAAAATTTTGGGAGCAAGATCTTACTGTATTTTCCTGCTAAAATCCAGAATTTTGGCTGATTTTATCAAATATAACACCTTCAAAATTACAGTCAAAGTTGGTCTTGTGATTGCTTGGATTAAGGCTTCTAAACATTTAAAAATCATTGAAATTGAAATTTTGTGTCAAAATTGTGTTCTTACTGTCCTAAATCTGAAAAGTGTGTTGGCATTCATTCGAAATTTCAGTGCTTTATTCAAATTCTTGCATTTTGTGACTTTTGAAATTAAGTGCTTAATTACAACAACTTTGATTTCCGCTTTCAAAATTGAATTTTGCGTGAAATTGAGTCAATTTTCAAATTTCAAAATTTGCATTGCTCTTGGCATTCCCTCTAAAAATCATAAAATTCAAAATTTCAGTTTCCCTCTTTTTTTTTCAAAATTCAAATTTTGCATTTTTCGACAATCTTGGTAGGGTTCAATTTCGAGATTGCAACTTTAATTTGGTCTATCTATAGATCGTAAAATCACTCAATTTTTTCAGATTAGCTCTAAAATCATCATACCTTTCATCCCTGCAAATTTCGAAAAAAGTTGCAAGGACCGTGTTGCACTCCGAGCGCCACAGTCCCGGACATTTTTTCCGAAATTTCGGGAGACTGTTGTGATTGTATTTAACAGCTTAAATCCAGAAGATTGGCTGGTTTTACTGAAAATTGCTACCTCTAAATTCAAAATCTTCTCTCTCTTTCTAGTGCATGAGTTTTACAACAATAAGCCCTACTTACACTATTCCCGTTAGACGAAGTCGTAGAATTAAGTCTTTCTGAGGTTTAACTACTGAGGAGATGGAACCTAATTTGAATAGCCTTTTTAACGAGGACATGGGTAATTCCTCTAATCCTCCTAATGATGAAGAAGCTCTCCCTGAGGTTTCTAAAGAACAACTTTCGAAATTGGATAACCAATTTGACGATTTTCGACAATGGATGTCTCAAGAATACCCTGATAGTCAAGCTCTTCCTTTAATTGAGGGTCTAAAACGTATGCTTCAAAGTGATAAGAATGGAATTGATATTTTGCGTGGTATTGCACACATCGTGGATTCGAATGTGATGCCTATGAAGAGTTGTGCTGAAAATTTGGGTTATACACAACCTCCTACACAAGTCAATCATTCTATTCCTTTGATGACTTCTATTGCTAGTATACCTACCTTTACATCAAACATAATGGCTACTTCTACACAAGACATTCCTCCTATGATCACCAGTCATGGGGGCAACCCTTCTTCTTCAATTAACCCTCTTCCTTCATTTAATCTGACTTCTTCATTCATTCCTTCAATGAATGTCCCTATTATATCTCCACAAATGAACATGACGCAAGGGGGCAATTCATTCAATCATTCCATTCCTCCTTGTAGTGTTCCTCCTGTCCAATCATCTCCTATGACTAACTATCATAGGGTCCCACCACCTTACTCTTTACCTTCTTTCAATAACATAACACCTCCATCTCAATCTAACACATCCAATATGAATTCTTCGACTGAAGAGACCATTAACAATCTTGCACAAACTGTCTCTTCTTTACAGCAACAAATTGCCTCTATGAATCAATCTAAGTTTAGTGTGCCCACATTTGATGTTGCGAGCCCACTTTCTCTTGACATTGTTCGAGCTATTCCCCCTAAACATGTTGAAATCCCGCATTTGGAACTTTATAATGGTAAAGGAGATCCTCTAACACATGTTAAGACTTTTCAAACAATTTGTACTGATTTTGCTTATGACCAAAGGTTGCTTGCAAAACTGTTTACTAGAACATTAAGAGACAAAGCCCTACAATGGTATTGCTCGTTGCCTTCCTATTCTATTTCTTCTTTCGAACAACTTGCAAATGCTTTCATTCAACAATTTCAAAACAATATAAGTCCTAAAGTTACTTTGATTGATTTAATGCATTGTAAACAAGGTGTTAAAGAAAAAGTGACTGATTTCATTGGTAGATATAAGCATTTGTATGCTCAAATTTCTTTTCCAGTGCCTGACAATGATATTCAAAGAATCTTTATTTCTAATTTACAAAAAGATATTCGAGACAAACTTCTTTTTTCTGAGTTTACTTCTTTCCAACAGTTGTGTGCAACTCTTCACAATTATCAACTGACTGTGAGTCAAATGGAACAATCACATCCTATGGCTCCGAGTGATAAGGGTGATAGCAGTCAACAACCATTTGGGAAGTTTAAACCGAACAGAGATTCCATCAAATTCAATGAAAACATCATCAACAACAATGTGAATGCAGCATCAGGTGTGCCTCCTATTTCTAAATTTTTCAAGAAAGAAAGAAAGTATACTCCTTTGAATGAATCATTGCATAGTATTATGAATAAGTTATTGGAACAAAATGTGCTTACTCTTCCTCCTATAAGACAAATTGATCCTGCAAAGATTACTTCACCTTATTTTGATAACAAAGCCTTTTGTCAATTTCATCGTCAGCCTGGGCATGATACTGAAAAATGTTTTTCTTTAAAGGGTAAAATTCAAGATTTGATTGATAATAATACTATTTCTGTTTCTGGAGTGAATGATAAAGGCAACACATCTGTAGCTCCTCCTAACCAAAATCTTCAGATTTTCACTGATCCATTGCCTTCTCATGCCTCTAATGCGATTGAGACTAATGATTCCTCTTTTTCATCTGATGGTCTTGTGTCTATGGCTCCGAATGTGATTAACTTTGTAGAGCAGCAAGAAATCCCTAAAGAACCTTCCATCACATTTGATTCCAATGAAACCATTAGGGCACCTGATGGTCCTTTATACATAGTTGCAAAAGTCAAGAATACACCTTGTCGTGGAGTGCTTATTGATCCTTCGTGTATGATTAATGTTATTACTGAAGAATTCCTTTTTACTTTGCAATTGAATCAAGTGATCTATGACAAAATGGATGTGATTGTGAAACTATTTGATGCATTTTCTTCTCCTGCAATTGGTTCTATTACATTGCCTATTGAGGTCCATAACAAATCTCTTGATGTGAACTTTGCTATTATTCCATCTTCCGAACAATTTCGTGTGAAGCTTGGTTATCCTTGGCTATCTTCCATGAAAGCTATTGCTTCTCCTATTCATAAGTGTTTGAAATTTCCCCATAATGGTGAAGTTGTTACTATCAATCATGGTCTCTTTAAACTAGCTGAAAGAACTTCTAGTGTTCCTATTGATTACTTTTGGCCTAAACAATTCCAATCTCTTCCTCCGCGAAGTGATCATCTTTTCAAATCTTATCAAAAGTGGAAAACAGATATGATCTTATCTCTAAGTGAACCTAGAACACCTAAACTTGACATTCCTATCATTCTTGAGAAGGAAGTTCTTCCTTTGAAAGATAAAACTAATGTCTTTCCTCAAGAAGATTCCCAACCCATCCCTATGGATGTGACTATGTCTATGCCTAACAAACTTCCTAAGAGTGGACCTATACCTCCTCGTCATGATGGACTTGGTCTTCTCCCTAAACCAAATATTCCTCCTTTATATGGAGCAGTTCCTCCTCCTTCCTTTTATAGAGAGAAGAGACCTTCTTCTTCTCCTATTATCCAGCCTAAGAGACCACAACCTAAACACCCAAGTGATAGGGATGAGAACATTCCTCCTCCTCAATCTTCTTCACTTCCTACTAAGACTAGACGAAATCGTTCTGCACAGGAACGCCGGCGAAAGTGTCGTCTTAGAGCTCAAACTTTGCAATCTCCAAAAACACCTTCAGCAAGCATTATTCCATTTTCTCCTCAGCCGGACATTGAGCCTAAATCTCCTAAACATAAGATGCATGATGGTCTTGATCTTGTGCGAGTTAAAGATCCTATTTTTATAAATCTTGATGATGATATAGATGAAAATGTTATTCATGATGAAAATGCTACTTCTCCTGTTCATTCTGATAGTGAATATGAACTTGTTGATGTTGATAACCATTTATCTAATGAATTTTCTAAAGCACTTAGCCTAGCTCCTAGACAAGAACAATGTGGCTCGGGACATGAACATAGCCCTTGTTTGGATCTTGTGATAGCTCCATTTGCTGTGTTGGATGTTCCTCCTCTAGCGTGTTCCCTGCCTTCCCGAAACATTGATCAGTAAGATCGGGGGGTAGATGACGTGCTAGACTAGTTTCATTAGCATAGCAGATTCTCTCCTCCTTTCTTGTGTTACTTCTTCTATATGTACTCTCATTCTTCTATTTGTTGTCCTTAGTGTTGTCTACTTGAGGACAATGCAAAGTATTGAGATCTCTCGATCTCTCTCATGTTGACTCAAAAGACACATGTGTTCCCTTCTTCTAGGTGACCTTACTTGATTGGGGAATGAAGAACAATTATGCATACATACATATGATATATATACATGACTTATCATACAGCATACTGACCCCGAGGAAAGCAAAGTCACCTCGTGCTTTGTGTTTTGTGTCTATTATCCTTGGGTTTATCTCACACTTGGGGGATAAATCCTTGCGATAACGTGCTCCTTTCCTTTCTCATTTCTTATGTGTATCACTACGTTAAAACAATCACCCCCGGTGAGGCGTGTGCGATCGCTTTAACGTAGGGGGGCATACATCCCGTTCATATCTTTTCAAGATACTTGAAAATTTCTTGGTAAAACCTTGCCTTGAGAATTTTTTGATATCTTTCTTGCATGACTCATAGTGAGGGAACCTTACTACTGACAGTCATGGTTCTCCCTCATGATCTTCCCTTTTACTTGGTCAATTGAAGTCGTAAGATCCTTAGTCCACTGGGGGCTTGGTGTATCTTGCCTCCTTGACGTGGTGAAAGTCTCTCAATGTTGTTTCCTTGTACTTTACCGGAAGTATGAGGATACATACTCCCACTAAAGTGGGGGCTAAATGTAGCGTCCTAAAATTGCGACACTTGCAATTTCGACTGCATTTTGGTCTTCACGATAGCGACGCAACACGCAACCTGAATGGAGACCCTGAAACTTTCTCACGACACCAAAAACTGCATTTTTCAAGCACCCTAGCCTGAACCTCCTTGCACCCTGCGGTCCCAGGAGGTGGGACCAGAGCGCCCAGCGCCCTGGTCCCTGGGTCCTATTTTGGGCCCGGTCTCCTAAGGGGCTCGGGTCTTTTTGTTTGCAATTTGGAAATTAACTTTCCTGGTCGGCCTAAGGTCGGAAAAATCAGTCAATCAGCCCTAATTGACAAGTATATAAACTACATTTTCCTCTTTCATTCGACATGATGGAAAAGGCGTGGAAACTATACTCAAGCATTCAAGCATTCAAGCATTCCTTCAAGCAATTGATCATTTCAAGTCTCCATTCAAGGCTAAGTGTTGCATTCAAGACAAGGATTCAACCATTGAAGAGGAGATCACATACTACATGCTACAACATACAACACACACAACATACAACATCTAAACCTTCGCACATAAGGATACAAACATCCTTAGAAAAAGGTATTAGTACTTGTTTTACAGTCATTTACATTTACAGCTCTTGCTCATTTCTTGGTTAATTCCAAAATCGGGGTTTGACCTAAAGGCAAACCCCTAATCCCTAACCCCCCAATCGTCTTCGCTTTTCTGTGTGTAGGTTGCAGGTACGTGGCTGAGATTGAAGATCTGGAATCCTTGTGCAGAGACGAACAGATCCCTCTTCGTTTCGCGGATTTTTCGGAGGACCATGGCGTCGGGCGCCATCGTCCCGACAACTTTTGCTCAAATTTGCAGGACAGCGCCGTATCGACATTTTACTACTAATTCCAGGTCCGCAGCTTCATCCTATAATCCGAACTTAGTTTATAAGCAAATCTTTGTCACTTTCTATGCATTCCTAGCTCAATTCCTTTATCAATATTCTTTACAAAAGAGGGTAGCCTTGCTGTCTTGACCCTTGAAATTCATTTAGCATCCAATCTTGCATTGCGTGGGATTGGATCTTATGAGTTTCAACCCCTCTTTTGAATGTAAAGTCTCTCCCCTAAGTGAAAACCATCGAATCCTAGTGAACCTCCCTTCTCTCTCCTCGGAGTTGGAAGAGGGGAGAACAACTAGGGTTCGATCGCGATTTTCCACTTTACAATACTATCTAGCCTTAGTTATGTTTTTGCTCTATTTAGTTCATTGATTTTTGCTTATGGGTTTAGCTGGTTTTACTGGTCATTTGAGCTTCTTTCCACTCTCTTAATTTATGGTCAAATCGGCTCTAGCAAGATATATATATATATAGTCACATAAATCTGTCATGTTAAT